>NW_015169191.1:472600-499651 GCF_001447785.1 Gekko japonicus | reverse complement strand
TCCCAGGTGCCTCCCCACCAGGCTTCCCCCCCCCCCCCAGCAGCAATGGCCATAGCTCCCAGCTGCCGGCCACCAAGGCTTCGCCGCTGCTGCCAGCAACAACGGCAGCAAGCCCTGCGTGGATCTGCCACAGTTCACAGTGGTAAGTGCACATGTGCAGGGGACTCTTTTACTTTTGTGGGGGTTTAAATATCCCCTTTATAGTTTTTTTAACTTTTCAGATTTTTCTGCACACATGGTGTGCAGGAAAATCTCTTTGCCCCCAAACTGCCCCCAATGTGCGGATTTAGATTACAAATTACAAAAAAAAAATGAAGGCCCACAAACTGCACTAAAATATATTTTGAATTCATTTTTGTAGCCTTGGAAAAAACCATATCCATTTTATTCAAGAATGTTCATACTCATACTGTGCAAACATATTTAAGTGTGCCTCCCCTCATTTAATACTGTTACAAACATTTGATGTGTTTGTGTACTAAGTAATTGCATAGGCATTATCCACAACAAGATGTGTACACATCTTGAAGCAGTGGTTTTTTTGGAGCCAATTTTACTTTTTCCAGGTACTATCATTCCTGAGGTGTTAGTGTAAACTATAAACACAGTTCATGGTGGGTCATAAAAATGTATCTGTGGACAGTGGACAATGATGGATCTACAATGCTTTCCAGTGCTTTTTAAGAATGGAGCAGCATGAAATTTAGTAGATGTGATTTCTTCCTATAGTTGTGCACTGTGATGGCACAAACAGTTTCCCTATATGGGTGCTTTGGTTTCATAGTGCTACTATTTTATATAGGATCAAAAAGTGGTCAAATGATTGCAATTATTAAAAAAATGTAAACCTAGCCAAGTTGCCTCGTTACCTGCTGTAAGTTTAGCCTTCTTTGAGATACGACGATTTTAAGTTGGAAATGCATTAGAAAAAGAAATAATTATTTAAACAGAAATTGAGGAATGCTAGCCAATTCGTGATATGTAGGGGGGGGAAGCAGTGCTCTTTTGAAATGAGAAGAACATTTTATAAAGCTCTAGTAAAGGGAACAGCTGTTAAAGTATACTCATGACAAATATCCAACTTGCAGAACTGTGCATCAGGACAAATGCTGCTGAATTTAATGTGAGATTTGTGACAATCAAAAGTCAGGAACCAGTAAACTGTATAAATATCTACTAGAGGAAGGGAGGAAAAGCAGCATCAAACATCAAAGATGATAATATGCATTTCTTCAAATTGCATGAGGAAGAAGAGAACAATTCTAGAAAGAATACAAATTGGAATTCAATAATTCAGATTATTGTATGGCATGATGACTCAGCTCATTTAACAAAAAACAGACAGCTTTCTTGTGGGGACGATTCTTGATGTAGCACATGGTATAGCTCCCGTAAGTCTCTAACCTTTTTTGTTGCATAGATATGTTTGCTCACAATTTAAAGGGCTAGAGAGTTTTTTTAAAAGAAAGTTGGGGATTCAAAGTAATTAGAATGATTGTTGCACTATAGCAGGACTCTAGACGGGTGGTGTATGAATTTCCTAATTTTAAAAAAGCCCCCAAACAGCCCTCCAGTGGTGCCACAAGCAAAATGGTAGCCACAAGTGGCTGAGGAATGAAAGATATCACCAATGTGGGTGGCACTTTGAATAATGTGCACCTTCCTTTCCAGACCATCTGATAGCACACATAGATGGCACTCTTCCCCCCCCAAAAAAAGCAGGTTTGGGAAGAAGCTTACCAAGGATGGGGAAAGGATGGTTGGGATGCCATTAGACATGAAGTCATGCAGATGCTCCAAAAAATACATTCTGCAGTTTTATCGCCGAAGTGGAGGAAAACCTCCAGGTAGAAATGCCTTGGTTTGTTCCTTAGAATTATAGTCCTGTGCAAATTTAATTGGCAGTGTTCTGTTGAATAGAATACGATTCATGTCTGAGTAAATGTGCATAGGATTATTATATACCACTTTTTAACCACAGAAGATTGTAGTGGAAAGGTATTGGCACATACCATAATGAAGCAATGAACTAGCAATATCCTCTGAACTTCAAGCATCAAAAAAGAGATCAAAGACATGGCTTGATATCTTTTTTTTACATTATTACTGAAGGGTAACAAATTTTCTTTGTCTTTTTACTTTTTTCTATTACTGTTTGTCACTTTTCTTCTTTTGGGTGGAGGATATGCACATAGTCTTTCCTGCATTCATCATTCCTAACTCAAATGCAGATGTCACATTTATGGTTGCCATGATTTTCAGAGCTTCTTGGAGAGACAGGTAAATTACTTCCTCTTTTTGTAGCTTCCCTTCAACCTTAGATCAATAATCATCACAATGTCTGTGCTTTAAAAAATTGGAGCTGAAGGAGATGCACATGTTTTTACTTAAGTCAAGAGGCCATTTTACATCAGGACAGCCATCAGAGCCAATCTCAGCTATTTATTTATGCGAACAAAACCTGCATTTGCTTTAAATGTGAAACTTCCAAATACATTTGCATCAATCCTAGTAAGCCCATGAGGCTGTCTTAGAAGTGGACTGGGAGGGAAGAGGAATTGTATTAATGCCCAGAGACTTCAGGGATAGCTGATTCATGGCTCTTATGACTTGGTGGTGCATTGTTGCTGTTGGAGAACAATTAAAGTTCAGTAGAATATCATTCCAGTGAGTAAGTCTTTGGTCCTAAGCACTTATGAATAACCTTGCTTAGGGTTTCACTATTACTGTAATGATATTCTTGAAACTGATAGGTATAAAATATTATTACGGTCACAGAGGTGCAGGGCTTGTGATAGAAGTGCTCTTGGACTTTCAGGTTCATCCTTCTAATCAAATATCTGTTGCCTTTGATGTAATCTGTTAGAGTCTAGTGCCACACAGCAACCAGAGTGCTGGGTGTGACTGAATGTGGGAGATGCAGTTAAAGATCTCTATTCAGTCAATCACAGACTGGCTGGATGTCCATGCGGCAGCTGCAAGTACTCTGTTTTATTTATGGGACCAAGGATGAATGAGCTAAGGATTATAAAGTCCTTGATGACCTATAAAAGGTCAGAAAAAATATGTCATCTGATAATCTTGCATTAGCTCTTCCTTTCTTGCTGTTACACTGAAGCTTTTTCAAAGGAACAGCTTTGGATTCCATTCTTCATCCCTTGATTCCTCTGATAGTATCTCTAAAACATCGACCGAAGAAGAGCTCCTTTTTGGTTCCTTGTACCAAATAGCATAAGTTTGGTACATCCTCCCTCCTCTGATTCCAGTTTCTGTTTGCTGCCTGTGTACTGTCTATTACACATACGAAAGTCATTGATTCCAGCCAGAGTCTTGGATTTTCCAAACATTCTTTTCTCCTTCTCTCCTTTTTCTTAGAACTTCCAATGATCACTATAAGACTTATCCAACAAGTTCCTCTTTGTTGTTCATTCTTGAATTTTCAGCCAGCTTCATGTCAGCAGAAAGCTTCATATTAGCTATACAGGTCCTGCTTATCTGATTTGGAAAGCACAATTCAAGACTCTTGTGTGTGTCAAAAGTTGGTTGAGTTGCAAAGCACCTTCTCTTTTTCTTAACATGTTTCCATTTCCCAATAGATAACCATGATCTGTCTGACAGCTTGGCTGGGTTTTAGTGCACTTGTCTATCTATGCAGAAGTTTCACAAGCATCTCACTTCCCTTGAAAATCAGCTACTAGGGTGAAAATTGCTATACCTGAAAGGGGAAAAAAATAAACTGGGTGAAGCTTGTTCCTTTAAAGACGTCTTCCATAAAATGAGATCCCTGAGAGCTGGCAGCACTTTTCAGTGGCACAGAAAAGAGTGCATTGATACTGACAGCTTTAAGAATAGAATTAAGCACTTAGCCCCACTGAAAATTAATGGAATTTTAGGACTGTTACATGTATTATGGTGAGGCAAACTCACAATTCTCTGAGAAGGAATGTTCAGATGCTACCTCATCTCTCAATTAGGGATGAGTGGATTCCCCAGCCGCCTCCTGATTGGGATTTATTTGTCCTTTACTCACAGAGTTTCTTTCCAGTTTTCTTCTATTGAACTTCAAAAGAACTTTGGGGAGTGTAACCCAAAACGGGAAGACAAAATACTCCTCAAATAGACGGGAGGCGATAGAAATGCCTTCAAACAATGGGATAGGGGGAGGTCATTGTAAAATAAAACCACCATTAATTTTAAAATGGAAGAAAACATTTTGGATATCTATGAGTCTGAGAGGTCACAAAAACAATGGAAGGGGGCATCAAACAAAGCCAAGGGCCTTTGTGCTGACATTATATGTACACACAACTTTAAGGTTGATGATGAAGAAATTGAAATTGTTAAAGATTTTCTTATCCTTGGCTCAGTCATCAGGAAATTCAGAAAGAGATTGAGACAGGGAAGGGAAGGGAAATCGTGAAGGAACTAGAAATGATCCTTAAGTGTAAGGATGTGTTGTTGGTGAACAAGATCAAGATAATTCATACTATAGTATTCCCCATTAGTATGTGCGGGTGTGAAAGCTGACAGGAAGACAGCTGATTCATTTGAAATGTGGTGTTGGAGGTGAATCTTACAGGTACCATGGACTGCCAAAAAGACAAAGAAGTGGGTTCTAGATCAAATCAAGCCTGAACTCTCCCCAGAAGCTAAAATGACTGAACTGAGGCTATCATACTTTGGTCACATTCTGAGAAAACAAGAGTCACTGGAAAAGACAATAATGCTAGGAAAAATTGAAGGCAGCAGAAAAAAAGGAGACTCAATTGACTCAATAAAGGAAGCCACCGGCTTCAGTTTGCAAGACCTGAGCCAGGCTGTTAACGATAAGACATTTTGGAGATCATTTTTTCATAGGGTAACCATAAGTCAGAAGTGACTTGATGGCACTTAACACATACACACACATGTATACACACATATATACACACTTGCACGTACACAACCAGGAGACCTGCAAGACTCATAGGGGAGATCCCACTCCTGCTCCTCTGTCAGCTCTCTCCCTCCCCCACAACCTTCTCTCACTCCTCCCACTTCCCCTTTTCACCACTTCCTTGTTATCATGCTTCTCCTCAACCCACTGCCTCTGCCTTCTCATCCTCCAAGGTTTATCCACCTGTGTCAACTCATTCACCCACATACCTGCTCACTCGCTCACCAGCCCACCCATCCCCTTTCTTGCTCACTGGCCAACCTGCCTGGCTCATGCAGCAATGGCTTCTCCTCCCCTCCACACTGTCTCCTCCCTTTTCCCCTCTGCCTTCAACAGGATCCCTCTCTTGCTGCCCAGCCACCATCTTCTCTGGCCACTTCCATTCCACCACCACCAACCCTATCCCTATCTCCCCCAGTCTTCTTCCTTGGCATTGTCTGCACTTATGCTGACAATGCACCCTCATTTAGGGGAGGAATTTAATCCCCCCCTTTAAAAACCTTCCAGCATTTCCCTGCAAACCTGGGGGCTCCCTCAGTCCTGCAGAAAGCTATAATAATAAAGCTATAATATCCTTTTTAAGGTGTGGTGACCAGAACTGCACAGAGTATTCCAAATGAGGTTGCACCATTGATTTATATAGGGGCATTATGATATTGGCTGATCTGTTTTCAATACCCTTCCTAATAATCCCCAGCATAGCATTGGCCTTTTTTATTGCAGTCACACACTGTCTCGACATTTTCAGTGAGTTATCTACTACAACTCCAAGATCTCTCTCTTGATCAGTCTCTGCCAGTTCAGACCCCATCAATGTGTATTTATATTTAGGATTTTTGGCTCCAATGTGCATCACCTTGCACTTGGCCACATTGAACACCATTGGCCATGTTGACACCCACTTGCCCACCCTTGACAGATCCCTTTGGAGTACCTCACAATCATCACTGGTTTTCACCACCCTGAACAACTTTGTATCATCCGCAAATTTAGCCACTTTACTGCTTACTCCCAACTCCAAATAAATAATGAACAAGTTAAAAAGCAGTGGACCAAGTACTGATCCCTGTGGTACCCCACTGCTCACCACCCTCTGCTGAGAAAATTGCCCATTTATACTCACTCTCTGTTTTCTATGAACTAGCCAGTTTTTGATCCATAAAAGGACTTGTCCTTCTATCCCATGATTTTTGAGCTTACTTAGGAGCCTTTGATGAGGAACTTTATCAAAAGCTTTCTGGAAGTCAAGGTAAACAATATCTATTGGATCCCCCTTGTCCACATGTTTGTTCACCCCCTCAAAGAACACTAACAGGTTAGTGAGACAAGATCTTCCCTTACAGAACCCATGCTGAGTCTGCCTCAATAGGTTTTGTTCATCTATGTGCCTACTAATTCTTTCCTTAATAATGGTTTCCACCAATTTACCCGGTATCGACGTCAGACTGACTGGCCTGTAATTTCCCGGATCTCCTCTGGAACCCTTTTTAAAGATGGGAGTGACATTAGCTACCTTCCAATCCTCAGGAATGGAGGCAGATTTTAAGGAAAGATTACATATCTTTGTCAGGAGATCTACAAGTTCACATTTGAGTTCTTTCAGAACTCTCGGATGTATGCCATCTGGGCCTGGTGATTTATCAGTTTTTAAGTTGTCTATCAGTTTTAGGACCTCCTCTCTCATCACCTCAATCTGACTCAGGTCTTCCAACACCCCTCCTGAAATCAGTGGTTCTGGAGTGGGCAAGCACTTCTCATCTTCCACAGTGAAGACGGAGGCAAAAAATGCATTTAGCTTCTCAGCCATTTCCCTATCATCCTTCAATACTCCTTTTACCCCTTGGTCGTCCAAGGGCCCCACTGCCTCCCTGGCTGGTTTCCTGTTTCTAATGTATTTGAAGAAAGTTTTATTGTTGGTTTTTACGTTTTTTGCTATATGCTCCTCATATTCCCTTTTTGCCTGCCTGACCTCAGACTTGCATTTTATTTGCCATAGCCTGTGTTCCGTTTTATCAGCCTCACTGTGACTAGCTTTCCACTGCTTAAAGGAATTCTTTTTACTTTTTACAGCCTCCATTACTCTGTTTGTTAACCATGCAGGCTTTTTCCTATACCTGTTTGTGCCTTTCCTAACCTGCGGAATATATATTTTTTGAGCTTCTAGGATCGTAGTTTTAAATAGATCCCAAGCTTCCCCAATTGTTTTGACCCTTTCTACTTTTCCTTTCAGTTTCCTCCCCACGTGTCCCCTCATATCAGAGAAATTACCCCTTTTAAAGTTAAAAATGGTTGTGTGAGTCTTTTTGGCCAATTCTCTATTTGTACAAATGATGAACTCAACAACATTATGATCACTGTTTCCAAGCGGTGCAATCACTTTTACATCTCTCACCAGGTCTTGAGTGTTACTTAGGACCAAATCAAGGATCGCCTCTCCCCTGGTAGGTTCCGTGACCATCTGCTCCATAGCACAGTCATTTAGAGTGTCTAGAAACTCAATCTCTTTTTCCCGACTAGAACACATATTGACCCAATCAATGTGTGGGTAGTTAAAATCACCTATTATTACACAGTGTTTTTGTCTAGTTGCTATCTTTAAGGCATTCATCATTTTATAATCCTCCTCTATCTTTTGATCTGGTGGGCGATAACAAACTCCCAGTGTTAAGTTTCCTTTTGGCCCCCCTATTTCAACCCATAGAACTTCCAGAAGCGAATCCAATTCACTTAGCCTCTCAATCTTTCTAGACTTTATACCCTCTCTGACATACAGAGCTACCCCACCTCCAACCCTTCCCCCCCTATCCTTCCGATATAATATATAACCGGGAATCACTGTGTCCCACTGATTTTCCTCATCCCACCAAGTTTCAGAAATACCCACAATGTCTATTTTTCCCTCCGACACCAAGCACTCCAACTCCCCGATTTTACCTCGGACACTTCTAGCATTTGTATAGAAACAGCTGTAATTTCCCTTACAAGTTAAGCCTGCATCCTTCCTCTTGCTATCTCGAGTCGTTGTCCGGCAGTCCATGTCACCAGCCATGGCCTCTGTGGACAATTTCAATCCACCTCCCTGTAGAAAAGCAACCGGTACCCCCTCACCTCTCTCAGATGAGCCAACCCGAACCAGAGACTTTTCATCTCCTGTCGGCTTTCCCCCAATATTCAGTTTAAAAGCTGCTCTGCCACCTTTTTGATTTTAAGTGCCAGCAGCCTGGTTCCTTCTCGGGACAAGTGGAGACCGTCTCGCCTGTACAGCTCCCTCTTGTTCCAAAAAGTATCCCAGTGCCTAACAAACCTGAACCCTTCCCCCCTACACCATCGTCTCATCCACGCATTGAGACTCCTGATCTCTGCCTGCCGGCGAGCCCTGCCCCCCCCCCCGCCTGCCCGCCGGCTCCGAAGAGGCGGCGGCAACGAAGCCGGTCCTCCCCGCCCGCCCTGCCTGCCTGCCGGAGAGGAGGCGGCGGTGGCGAGGCCGGTCTTCGCCCGCCCGGCAGCCTGGCCTGCCTGCCTGCCTGCCAGCCGGCTCCCAAAAGGCGGCGGCAGCGGCAGTGGTGAGGCCGGTCCTTCCCCGCCCTCCCCCTCGCCCGCGTGTCTGCCTGCCCGGGCGGCAGGCCAGCCGGCTCCAAAGAGGAGGAGGAGGAGGAGGCGGCGGCGAGGCCGGTCTTCGGCCGCCCGGCCGCCCGCCGGCTCCCAGAAGGCGGTGGCGGCGAGGCCGGTCCTTCCCCTCCCTCCCTCCCTGCCTGCCTGCCTGCCGCCGCCGCCACCACCGCCACGCAAGGCCGGTAGGTCGCAGAGCATCTCCTGCGCACGCGCAGGAGACACTCTTGCACTTTCGGGGGGATTTAAACATCCCCCTGAAATTTTTTTTAACTTTTTTTATTTTTGTGCACATGTGGGGACTGCCCCACATGTGCACAAACCTCCCCCTGCCCCCCAAGTGCCCACAAAGTGCAGATATAGATATCCGCACGGAGGGGGCAACTTGGGTATTAGTATAAGGATGGGCAAGTGG
The DNA here is from genome assembly GCF_001447785.1 of Gekko japonicus. Lineage (NCBI taxonomy): Eukaryota > Metazoa > Chordata > Lepidosauria > Squamata > Gekkonidae > Gekko > Gekko japonicus. The sequence continues at coordinate 490,691 of NW_015169191.1, read as the reverse complement.
CCGGCCTCAGGATTAATACTGGAAAAACCAAGTTATTGGTTAAGAACTGCCCACTAGAAATATTGCAAGATTTACGGAATATAACTAATATGGAAGTGGTAAAAAAAGTAAAATACTTGGGTATTATCATATCAAATAAATGTAGTACATTAATGGAAGATAACTATATTAAATTATTAGAAGAAATTAGAAAAGATTTGGCTAAATGGAAAAATCTACACATTTCACTGATGGGAAGGATAGCAATTAAAGATAAATATATTGCCAAGGTTCTTATTTCTAGCACAAAATATACCGATAGTTAAAAAGACACAATATTTTGACCCACAACTTGTGCTGTTAAATTTATGGCCTAAAACAAGCCCACCTAATATGCGAAAACAGTTAATAAACATTTTAATAATGGCTGCAAAAGTAGTAATAGCTAAAAACTGGAAAGACAAACAACCTCCAACCATCAACCAATGGCTTTCTAAAATTTGGGACTTTTTTCTACTTGAAACAATTTCAATATATAACACTATGGATCAAAATGAGTGTGAGTTATATAACCCATTATGAAAATGGTACCCCATATTAGAGAAAATATCATTTGATAAATTTGATTGGGAAACTATTACTGATGCTAAATATGAGATATTATTATATGGTTAAAACATTGTGAAATTTTGACATCATTAAGGTATACTTGTAAATGAGGATGACTTGATTGTATTTAACCTGAGGTGAAGAAACCTATGTAAAGATAATTTTTTTCTTTTATGTTATATTGTAAAAAATTATTAAAACTTTTCTGGTTAAAAAAAAAAGACAATATTTTGATGAGTTAGATAAAATCACTAGGCAATTCATCTGGGCCCCCAAAAAAGCTAGAATAAAATAGAAAACTTTACAAGATAGAAAGGAAAGGGGTGGATTAGGTGTACCTAATTGGAGGTTGTACTACCAAGCTGCTACCTTAAGCTGGGTAAGAGAATGGATAGTACTGGAGAATACAAGATGTTTGGCATTAGAAGGTCATGATTTATGTATGGGGTGGCAAGCCTACATCTGGTAAGAAAAAGACAAAATACATTCGTACTTCCAATGGCAAATGCTAAGGGGAGCTTTGCTTAAAATTTGGAATAATATAAAAGAACGAAACTATAAGAATACTCCTTTATGGGTTTCACCATTAAAGGCTTTTATAAGACCCACTCTTATAATGACAAAACATAAGGAAAAATACGAAACTTTACTAGATAAAAGAAAGAATGTAAAGACTTCAGAGGACTTAGCAGAACAACATAATATCAAACTATCCTGTTGGGAAACTAAACAACTAAGGTCTAGATATGATAAGGATGTGACTATTGGTTTTGAAGAAAGTAAGACTATACTAGATAAGATTTGGTTATCATCAAATGATAAGTTGATTCAGAAAATATACAGTTGGTGCTTGATGAATATACACAAAATGAAATAGTAAAAACTCCCATGGTCTCTTGGATGCAGGACATAGGCCACACAATAAACTTAGATGAGTGGCACATGGTTTGGAAACAATTAAAACTTTTAAGGGCAGTGACATACAAAGACAATGTATATAAAATGCACCACAGATGATATTGGTCACCAGACAGAATACCCAAAAGTCAGAAGAATCTTTCCAATAGTTGTTGAAAATGTAAATCGAACATGGGCACCTTCTACCATATGTGGTGGAGATGCCGGAAAATACAAAGCTATTGGAGGATGGTGCAAACTATAATTAAGGAAATTCTTGGTGTAAATATAGTACTTAATCCAGAGGTCTGTTTATTAACTATAATAGCAGGTGATCATGTATCACACCGAGAGTTATATATTTTGCTGCATGTCTTAACAATTTCTAGGATTTTGTTAGCAAAATACTGGAAGATGGATAGATTACCCACTCAGGGAGAAATACTGTTTATATTGGTGGAAGCCACAGAAATGGATATGATACATGCTCAACTGCATATGATTGAAAATTAGGTTGTAAGTAACAAACGATTTAGAGTAAAAAAATATGTAGAAAACAATGTATTATGTACTCGTGTTACAGAGATTTGATGTTGTAATGTGTTTGAACTCAATGCCAAAAATCCCAATAAACATAGCTTTAAAAAAAGTTTTCTTTCATCAGTTGTGAAAATAAAGCTGCATCTGTACATCCTTGGATATTGTATAATCATTGTGCAATAGCAGTTAGTCACTTACTGGATTGTCTTGTCCACCTAAAAGAATCCAGTTGCAGATTATTGCTGTAGCTCAACAATAGTGCAGTATCCAGTTGTGTATGGATGCAGCCAAGATGGTGCTCCTAAAAATGATATAGAGGCTCCAATAATATATATGGTATAGTAGAAAAATATGCTGAAGGGTTATTTTTTTCTATACAGTTCTATTTCAAAATCAATTTACAACTAATTTAATCTGTAAAATAATTCCTCTCTTAAAAATACTGTGCTTTTATGCGATGGGAGCCCTTTTTTGTGCATAGCTCTGTAGAGTATGTCTATTTTCTTTTTCTTCATAAATAAAGGTGTGTGTTACTTATGCTGGCATTTAAGGAACATCTATTCACTATAAAGATTTGGCAAAAAAGCAAAGACATTTTTACAGGACAGCTTTTAAGGATTATCAAAGAAGGACAGTAGGAAAAAAGTTGCAAAAAATACTCCCTTCCCCCTTCAAAATAAAATTACCTTACCTCATAGACACCAAGCACTGGGAGAAAGTTTATAATTGCCCAGGAAAGAGATTTAAAATGGAAACACATTCAGATTAAGAAACTTTTCAGCTAGGGCTTTCTAAGACATTTTTAAAATATCATGATATAGTTGCTTCTTTTTTAAAAAAAGATTGCTTTGAAACTGTTCATAGGCTCTGCCACTTGTAAGCAAGGAGTCATTCTAAAAATGTATTTGAAGCAGCATTTATTTCCATTTGGTTTTCTAATCCACACACTCACTGAAAGATTCTACTCAAAAAGAGATCTGGCAGTCATTTAAAAATGGCTGGCAGTCATTTAAACTTAACAGCTGAGCTGTGGACCCCTGCACTCAGCTGTTAGGTTTACATGGCTGCCAGCCATTTAACTCTTCAGTTTTGCCCCCTGCCACTTTGAAGGGGGGGAGCAAAACCAGAAAGTTAAATATGCAGGTGAAGTGCCTCCCATGGGGCATTTCACCCCCTCCTTTCTGCTGTCCAGCTGTCGTGGGCTCCCTCACACAGCCTGTTTAAAGGGGCTACATGAGGGAGCCTGAGCCCGCTGAGCCAGCAGGGAGTAGGGTTGCCAAATCTGGTTTGGAAAATACCTGGAGACTTTGGGGGTGGAGCCAGAAGAGGGCAGGGTTTGGGGAGGGGAGGGGCCTCAGCCTGGTACAGTGCCATAGAGTCTCCCCTTCAAAGCAGCCATTTTCTCCAGGGGAGCTGATCTCTGTCAGCTGGAGATCAGTGGTAAAAGCGGGAGATCCCCAGGCCCCACCTGGAGGCTGGCAACTCTAGCAGGGAGAGACTGAAGCCCTGAACAGCTGAACCAGCCAAAGTTTGCTGAATGTTCAGGGAGTGCATCTTCCCCAAACATCAGTTCCCGAGCCCTAAACCAGCCCAAGTTCAGCTTGAATTTTGGCTCATGAGCCAATTTGTGCCCATTCCTAGAACCCAAATTCTTTTGATTCATTGAAGGTGTCCTCTTGCTGTCCTTGTCTTGTGTGTTCCCAGAAGTCAGCTGAAATAATCTTTATTTGTAGAAAACTTCTGAATTTTGGGTACAATAGCAGTCAAAACTTTAGTCTGAGAACCAAACTCAATGCCATCAAAAGCTGTACAGCATTTTCAAAGGCATCTGTTTTCCATCTTGTGGTAGAATTTAATGACCATCAGTCTTACTAAATTTGACAAATCAGTTTGCAAAAAATAGCATTTTGAAGGAAATGACTCCTACTTAATAATGCTTTTTAAAAAGTATATAAAAGAGAATACTGTGGGCTTGATTAACTTCATCCTACATTGTTTGATTTCATGTCTCCTTTATTGCCTCACTCTCATGATGGTTTATATCAACAAAACCTGACCAAGCTCCAGATGGCATTTTATTCTGAGCTTAGAGATGCTGATACATTTCTTGAATACTGAAAATGGAAGAAAAATTAGCTGTAGTAGGGACAACAATCTTGGGAAGGGCTGGAGTTTTTTTTGTCTTACCACCCTTTTGGCTTTGGAACAAAAGAGACCATCCAGTTTGTTTTGCCAAGCAGCCATTTCTGCTTTGCCATTTAGAAAAGATCTATATTTAGCTAGAGCCACCTTGGTTGGTTAAATACTTCAACATCATGAGTTTGTTTCTATGCTTCCCTGTTTTTTTTAAGAATGTAGTTCACAAAACTATAACAGGTCTCCAGAGAAATGAGGACCACAGAGGAGAAAAGAATCTACTGTACCGAGCATATGATGGCTTGTTGAACAGTATTTATTCTCCGTATCCCTGAAGGATATGTGCTCATTAAGTGGTCCATGTCAGTAAGGGGAATGACTTTCATTTCGTGGGATCGTTATGGAAGAAAGAAACTCTCCAGAGGTAGCATCCATTTGTATATAACAGCTGACTAGGAGAGTGATGTCTTGAACATAAGAACATAAGAACATAAGAGAGATGCCAATGTTGGATCAGGCCAAAGGCCCATCCAGTCCAACACTCTGTGTCACACAGTGGCCAGAAATACCAGTGCCATCAGGAGGTCCACCAGTGGGGCCAGGACATTAGAAGCCCTCCCACTGCTCCAGAAGAAGAATATGTACAAAAAATGGTACAGTGAAGACTCCAGTAGTGTCCTTGACATGAATACCTTGGGGATGTGTGTGGCTACTGCTGCTTTTGCCATTCATGTCAATGCAGGTGTTGTGTGAACCAGGGACTCTGTGTTATAATCAATGCTGTCACAATTCCAACATCTGGAGGAAGAAGAAAGATACTACTGTTAAATTCTAGTATCTCTTTCCTATTTCTGCCCTTGTACAAACATATGCATAGGTTCTTGTGAGGTGCAGTGGGTGGGCCCCTGATATTGCACCTGTGACTACACAACACAAAATATCCTAGGGAAAGGACCCACATACACGCCCATCAACAGGAATGTATAACAAACCATAATTTGCTTAAAAAGTAATCATTGTCCTATGAGTTATGGCAATGAAGGGATTTTACTACCCTTACCACATTCTAAATTTGCATCAACACATTTTTAAAACCTGCTTTTAATTGCACAAGACAACGAATATTTTCATACACATATAATAGCCAAAAATACTTGTTTAGAGGGAATAAACAGTAATATTCTAAAGTCTCCTGATCCTTTAAATTACCATGTCCTTCCTTGCTATTCCTTTTGCCTGAATTTGCCTCCCAGGACATCTGCATGATACCACCTCTCTTTTCAAATCCTACCTTCTCCATGAAGCCTTTCATTCTACTCAAAAGTCTCCGTCCCCTGCAGAAATTGTTTTAAAATGTTCAGTGAGAAGAAGCATTCTTGCCAAGGTTATCCCTGCTTCGCTGTCCCTGCCCTCCCTTTGCTGTCTTCTTTGTAAGTCTCTCAGAGCAGAGAGTGGTCATTTTGTACAACACCATGTGTACTAATAGGTAAAGGTTCCCTTGCTCAAAAGCCAGTCGAATCCGACTCTAGGGTTGCGGTGCTCATCTCCGTTTCAAAGCCAAAGAGCCAGCGCTGTCTGAAGACATTTCCGTGGTCATGTGGCCGGCATTTCTAAACACCAAGGCGCACGGAACGCTGTTACCTTCCCACTGAAGTGGTATCTATTTATCTACTTGCAATTTCTTGCTTTCGAACTGCTAGGTTGGCAGGAGCTGGAACTAGAGACGGGAGCTCACTTCGTCATGCGGCACACTCGGGTCTTGAACAGCTGAACTACCGACCTTCCACAGCCTGCAGTTCAGCGTCTTAACCACTTGAGCCACCGCAGCTAATGCTGCTATGTAAATAATGTATAATCTGACAGTCGTGGCATCTGATCTAGAAAAACAGAGAGAAAATTGCGAGGTATTCCAGTTCAACGTTTCTTTCTACCTTATTTCTATGTAGTTAACCCATCTAGCTAAAAGAGCATTATAATGACACCAAACATAGCAAACACACTTCCCCATTGCCACTTCCCAAAGGCAAGATCTTGTGCCTTAATGGGAGGTATTGTTGTTTTTGTTTTATAGGGGGGGTTGTTTTGCTTTGCTTTGTTTTTATTTTGCAGGGCTCTTCTTTCTTTTGGATGGCTTCCTAGATATTTTGAAACACATGCAAGTTGTTTTTTGTTCTGGTGCAAACAGAACTCTAGGAAAGTTTATAAACATTTCTATTAACTGCTCTCAAAATGCCTGCAGATTCCTTGACATTTCTCTAAAGGATTCGCTTAAGAAGGAACCTCTAGTTTCACTTAACATTTCAGAAACTTTCGTAGCAATTCTCATTCAGATCATGAAGCTGCATCACTCAACATGTCCAAAAAAAGAAGACTGCTTGCTGTAAAAGCTAGATTTTACAAGACAGATATCTGAGCTCAGTTTGAATACAGTGTGGACCATCTGGTAGAATAGTTACTACTGAAAGCCCTTCCTTTCTAAGTAGGACCAATCCAAGCACGTGATTCGCCTGCATCCAGCAATATCAGTGTGTGGTCTTATTTGGCTTGACATTCTCATAATATCAACAGGGTGCTGAGGCCCCAAAGTTTTAATTGTGGTTTTCTTTACATAAACATTAGCAACATGACCTGCTAAGATATCTCCTTTACCAGCTGTGCTAAAGCGAATAGTCTAATGTGCTGAGGTTCATTTCAGTAGAATGGAAGATCTTCATAGAACTGCCTGCTGGGTGGTGAAATGTTATTACACAGACTCTTTTACTCTAACCTCTTGCTCACCAGTCTCTGATCAACAAGTGCTTACCTGGGCCACTGACCCGAGCTATGACCAGGGCCTTATCTGGATTGATTCATAGGCAAGCTAAGAGATGTTTATCTAGTCTGCCTCTAGATCTTAGCTTGACTCTGAAGTCAGCTCTGAAACATGAGGAGAAAAAATCAGAACATCTCTGAATGTGTTCAGAGCTCCTTTTCTTTATTTCTAGATTAATTGCCTGTTCCCTGTAGATCTGGTGGATCTTTTATTATTGACAGGGGTGAATCCATGGGCATGGCTCCCAGGCAGGCTTGAGCTTTTAGAAATCAACCTGAATTCCTGAATTCCACTTGTGTGTAAGTCTTTAAGCACTGAGGACAGCTCTTAAAACTTAATTCAGAATCTTACTGAGCTCCATTCCATGGGGCTTACAGGGAGGTATTCTTAGGACTGCATTATCAGTCTCCTATTAGTCTGTTCCTTCAAGCTGATAAAAGAGCTGCTCTTGATTTCTTTTGTACTGCTTTTCTTGGGGGGGGGGATCCTTTTATGTAGAGCATAACATTATATCTATTTATACTTTTTGGCTGCTCTTGTTCCAGTCTGGTTTTTGCCTTGCCCATGGGACGGTGACAGTTGTGGTCACCTTAGTGGATGACCTTCAGAGACACATGGATCGAGGTGGATCGGCGCTGCTGATACTTCTTGATCTGTCAGCGGTGTTCAATACAGTTGACTATGATCCGTTGACCCACCACCTCATTGATATGGGGATAAGGGGGCTTGCCTTGCAGTGGCTGACCTCCTTTCTCCAAGGTCGGGGACAGAGGGTGGCACTTGGGGGGAATTATCTCAGCAACCTCTCCCCAATGCTGTTTAATATCTACATGTGCACCTTCATCCAGATTATCCAGAGGTATGGGCTGGGTTGTCACCAATACGCGGATGACACCCAGCTCCATCTACTGATGGAGGGCCACCCAAACTCTGCCCCAGAAAATCTGGACAGGACATTACAAGCCGTGGCTGGTTGGTTATAACAGAGCAGGCTGAAATGGAATCCATCAAAGATGGAGGTTCTGTACCTGGGTTGGGGGAGACTGGGATCAGGCTTCCAACCTTTGACAGGACCCTATTAGTGCCAGCACCGAAGGTGAAGAGCCTGGGGGTATTCCTGGATGCCTCACTAACTATGGAGGCCCAGGTAGCTGCCACTACCAGGTCTGCCTTCTTCCATCTGAGACAGATCAGGCAGTTGGCCCCATATCTCACTCCCCGGGATCTGGCTACAGTGACCCATGCAATGGTCACTTCCAGATTAGATTATTGTAATTCTCTCTACATGGGGCTGCCCTTGATTCTTCTCTGGAAACTGCAGCTGGTGCAGAACACAGCAGCACAGGTACTGATGTTAATGCCTGTGCGGGCCCACATGCTGTGTGAACTGCACTGGCTGCCTACTGAGTACTGGATCCATTTCAAGGTGTTGGTGCTTACCTTTAAAGCCCCATACAGCCAGGGGCCCACATATCTGTGAGACTGCCTCTCCCTCTATGAGCCCCGAAGTGCTTTATGATTTGCCAGTCAACATCTTCTGGTGGTCCCTGGCCCCAGGGACATCCCTCCTGCCTCGACTAGGGTCAGGGCCTTTTCAGCCCTGACCCCTACCTGGTGAAATGAGCTCCCAAATGAAATCAGGGCCCCGTGGGACCTTTTGTAGTTCCACAGGGCCCGCAAGATGGAGCTCTTCCGCCAGGCTTTTAACTAGGGCAATGGACGTCCCTCCCTCTTTACTGGGCCTCCCCTCAGCGGGTCAGAACTGCATACCAGAGATGGCATCTGTGAGGTTTTAATTTCAATGACAACGGCACTGGATGAAGGTTATTGTGGTATTTTACTAGTGTTTTAATTGTGTTAATTTTGTATATTGTATTTTTATCAAATTTGATGTAACCTGCCCTGAGCCTGCCATGTGGGGAGGGTGGGATATAAGTAAAATAAATAAATAAATAATGTCTGTCTGAGATTGGCAGAGGGCCTAAAAATGGAAGACAGTGTACCTCAGTCTGGGATGTTTGGTGAAGCTGAGTGGCAGAAAAATGATTACAAAGGCAGTTTCCATCTTGTAGATTTTTCAATAGACACGTTTCTAAGTGCCTGTTCCTTGTGTTATATGCCCATCTGTAATCACTTTCCTTAACTGAAATATCATCATACCCATTTATTACAAAAAAACCCCAGGAAAACAATAAGAAAAATAATTAACATTCCTCCTCTACGCATTCTTGGCAGCTATAATTCCAGCATATCTGCTGTAGCCAGAAGTGTGTGGCCATGCCAGTAAGAAAATGGGGTTTACTGTTTCAGCTTGTTCTAATCAAACACTGACTCCTTAAAGATTCATGTTTGGAGAATAATGTATCTAGACATAAACTAGGAAGGAAGTGTCTGCTCTTAAAGTGAAGTCTGAGATTGATCTACCGGCCACTCCCCACAAGGGCAATGGGTAACATCAAGTATGGCTTCAGGGTGACCGGAGCTCTGCTAGGACCATATCTCAGCTGGCTGATCATGCCATTTTCCTAGGATGTCTTGAAAGAAGGTTTTGAACCAGTCCTGCCATACTCATGTTCACAGCTTGCATGTTATGACAAAAGAACATTTTGGTCCATTTTAATCTAAGCTATGGGTGTCTACCCTTGTATTTTCTTCTTCCTGCAAATGTCTCCCAGTTCAATAGCAAATGCTGTGTTGTTGTTTTCAAACAAGTTAATCATTGTGCTTGAATATGAATGAATATCGTGCTGATGGTTTTTGAGGGTAACCAAGTCCAAAGTTTGTGTTCTGTTTTATAGTGAATGTTGGTTTCTGTAGTTATCTATTGTCTAAATAAGTGCATGAAAACAGGGAAAGTTCCCCTTCTAGTAGCATTAGCCAACTTTATCTGTCTTCCCAAGACCTTGGGCTGAATCCAGCGGTAATTTTTCTCTGACAGAAAGCATTTCCGTCAGCAGAATGGGACTTTCCTGCCTCCCATCTCATCCTGCAGCCTACTGGGCTGTCCAAAATACTGCTCCCAGGGATAACGCGGGGGGGGGGGCCTCACAGACAGCCTGAGCAATGGATTGGGAGTCTGCAGTGAGAGGAGGAGGAGACTGGATTTATACCCCGTCCTTCACTTGAAGTCTCAGAGCAGCTTACAAACTCCTTTCCTTTCCCCACCCCACAATAGACACCCTGTGAGGTAGGTGGGGCTGAGTGATCTCTTTCAAGAACTGCCCTTGAACTATGGCTTTGCCCAAGGTTATGCAGCAGCTGCAATTGGAGGAGTGGGGAATCAAACCCGGTTCTCCCAGATTAGAGTCTGCACACTTAACCACTACAACAAACTGGGGGGAAACAGTGAAAATCACCCATCTTCCCAGCAACCACTTGATGCAGTTCACTGATAAAATGAGAACAGAAGGAAATGCACAATGAGACTGGATGTGGAAAGAAAACTGGCACACTTATCTCCTGGTAGCTGAGGCAAGATGGGAGTTATGTGCAGAGTTGCAGAAAGGTGATTGTGTAGATTTGCTTAGTTTGCACCTACATGAGCGCTGGAATAATTCAGATCAATCTTTATACTTCTCATTGCACAAGAGACAATATACTCTGATCCCTTGTTTTTTGGAGCTGGCAAATGAGAGAGGATGTAGGCCAGAGGACCCCAGCTTGGTGCTGGTGGGCAACATGGTGCCTGCGAAATGTTTTTAGAAAGTGGGAGGCACTGATAGGCTTTTGCCTATCAGACTTTCTGATTGGCCACTGGAGATCTGATTGGCTGAGCAGATTTTTTAAAAAAATGTTGCTTTGGGATCAGCTGCCACCACAGCACAAGGATCTCCACTGAGGGACTAAAAGGTAAGCTGGGGGGGGGCGTATGTTCATTTTAAATGGTATCCTGTTAAACAGAGCTTCTGCCTGAAATGTTGAAGAGATTAGTTATGCGTAACCTCACACTCTGACACATGGTGTTTGGCTCTGCCTCTTGCCATGACCATTTTGTGGTTTTGTCCACCGCCCTGTGTCAGAATTCTAAATGCCTCCACAGGCTCAAAAAGGATGGGACCCCTGATACTTAGGAACTTTCTGCTTAATGCAGGAAATACAGAAAGCGCTTCCTAAAAATATGATAGGCCTATAGATCCATAGTAATTCATCCTTTGTGTGGGTTTTTCCAGCTGTGCACAACTAAGGGTAGGTAGAAAATAGTGCAGGCAGCACACAGAGGAATGGCTTTCAGAGTACATGAATGAATGTATCTATTAGCAATTTACCATGCACCATTTTTGAGGCCTGCGTGAAGAAAGTGATCCTGGAATCATGGGGCTATTGATTCTCTATGATTATTATATATATTCTAATTGGTAGGCAATGGCAAACCATCTCTGAACATCGCTTGCCTTGAAAGCCCTACAGGGTCGCCATAAGTCAGCTGTGACTTGACGGGGTGGGAGGGGGATTCAACATCAGAGTCTTATCACCACCACCACTAACTGCAACAACTGAACATTTGGGGCACCATCCACCAGGAACACCTGTTGTGCAGGTTCCACTTGAATAGATGCTATTGGTGCAGCTAGGGTTGTCAGCCTCCAGGAGGGGCCTGGAATTCACCTGGATCGACAGTCAGACCTCCAGGCTACAGAGATCAGTTCCCCTGGTCAGCTTCAGGTGATGGGCTCTGCTGAGCTCCATCCCCTCCCCAAACTCTACCCTTCTCAGTCACTGTCCCCAGATCTCAAGGAATCTGCTAAACTGAAGACATATCTCTGTAAGAGTGCTGAAGCTAAAGATATATCTCTGTAAGCGCACACCAGATAATAGGAAGGAGCAGGGCTTTTTTTGTAGAAAAAGCCCAGCAGGAACTCGTTAGCATGATAGGCCACACCCAACACCAGAAACACATTAGCATATTAGGCCACACCCCCTGTCGGTATGGCTCATTAGCATATTAGGCCACACCCCATGCCTTCCCTTGGCTTGTCTGGGTGCCCTGCAGCTGTGGGGAGCCCAGGCAAGTCAGCCCTTGGACAGGCAGGGGAAGGCACAGGGAGACATTTAAATGCCTCCCGATCCTTCCAGCCCCGGCCCTCCTGCCTCAGAGTCACTGGGGGGGGTCACTCTCCAGGCCTTCCCTCTGTAGCCAGGCACACAGAGGTTTCGGCTGTAGTGGGCGTGGCCAACTCTAAAGCCAGCCCGAACTCCGTTCCTGTGCGTTCCTGCCCAAAAATAGCCCTGGGAAGGAGGATTTGACTGGCAGACTGTCAAGGAATGTTCTCTGTCCTTCTGCAAAAGAGTAAAACTCGGTCCGAGTGGCACAGACAGTGTAGATTTACAGTCTTCATCTCTTGGGCATCTTCAAAATAAGAATTGCTTTATGTCTTGTCTACAACTTCTGCCAGTGAAATGAACCTTCAAGGGCTTCTAAGCCTTAAATAAGCTATACCTTTCATGCCAACCTACTTGATCATGACTCTCTTGATGGTTTATGGTAAATTGACTCTTAATGTGTGATCTGGGAACAGTGAGGGAGTTGCTAACGTCACACACAGTTGTATGTTTCATTACACAAGGACAATAAGCCTAAACTGCAGAGAATCGTCAAAGGTGTTCTTTTATTTTATTATGGAATGTTGTGGATCCATTGTGAGTGGTGTGATTTTATCAAGCACAATGAAAGGGGTAAAGAAGAAGGAAAGGGAAGCATGTAGAGGAACAAAGGGAATACAGCCTTACATCTTTTGATGTGACAGAAACCTTTTTCATATTAGGCTTCTTTTGCCAGTTCTCAGCAGGCGAATGTATGCATGTCAATGACTCAAATCCCATTCCAAACAAGCATCATTGGTTCCTGCCAGAGACCTTTCAGGCTGAAAGAAACAGAAGTTTAACCCCTTTTATTATGTTTCTTTATAGAAACATTGTATAAACTGTATAATATCTGAGTGCAAATCCAAGATCAGCTAAAAGTAAAAAGTAGACAATTGCACATACACAAGGTCTTCTCCCCCCCCCCTCAAATGCATTAGTGCAGTGAAATCAGGATTGCTTTACACTTGCATTGGCTTAGGGCCAGTTGACACACACAACCCAGTTGCTTGCTTTTTCAGCCTACATTACTTTCCCCCATTCTTTCTGTGTATGAGAATAAGAATAAATAAAGTATTTAAGATAAGCAGGTATGAGGAGAAATTTTAAAAGGAGACGGCCTTGTCCAGAAAGTTTAAAAGGACACAGGCCTGCTTGAAGGATTACAATTTAATAAACAGATATCGCTTTTAAAAAATTAGATCTCCTTTACTGAAATCATTTGCCCCATGGCTAAAATATGAAACAGTACCCCCCTCACTTTGTACTTTCATTTGCTTGAAATCATTTTGTACCTTCAAAATAGTAACAAATACAGGGGTCATTTGGGGGGGGGACGCCATCCCCCCGGGTGAGGTGCGGGAGGGCGGGGCCTGGAGCTCCCTGCTGGTGCCCGCTGGAGGTCACCGCCGGCTGTGGGGAGGACACACTTCCGGTGATGTCAGGGTGTGTGGCATATGCTAATGAGTTATGCTAATGAGTCCCCCTAGCTCTTTTTCTACGAAATGACCCCTGAACAAATATATTCAGTTTTCCACTTCTGGTTGTTTATTAAAGGTATGTGAGTCTATATATATTTCCCCTTGTGGCTAGTGTTCATTTGACCTAACGTACCTTGTGAGTTAAATACATTTTAGTCACTTTCTAAGAACGTCTCCTGAGCCCCCACAATGACTGTTTCTTGATAGTATAAGATTCTTAATTCATCAGGCTGAGGTTGAAAGCAAGATTATTTTTCTTTTCTGTTGCACCAGAAATGTTAAATGTCAGGGCTACATAGCAACATTTTAGTTTCTAAAAATATTATAAACAGAAGTCATTATGAGTACTGTAGTTTGAGTGCATAAACAATTCTGAAAAAGAATCAGCTCTTTCTGTAAGTTATTGCACAGCATTTTAACAATTAAAGTGGATTTTTAAAAATCCTTGAGGTGGCTGTTTTAGAAATCTCCACCCACTGTTGCAATATCATAGATACAGATTTTACAGAAATATCCAGATTATTCCCACTATGTCTGGGACAGTTTAGAAATAAGCTATATTCTTTCAACTGAAATCGTAGAGTGGTTTTATTCTTGCTTTGATTTTTTTTAATATCTTCATTTTTTACTAGGAAAGGGATACATTTTTACAAATCCCTTTGAAAATGATATGAAAGGGGTTTCCGGTTTATGGCGGCTTGCACTTGGATGTGTCCCATCAAGCTCTGATGGAGACGCGCCGAGCCAGGATAATCAGGAGGGGTCTTGGCTGGCTCCAGACCCCCAAGGGGCCTTTGCAGGAGGCCCCCAGCCTGGGGAGCTGAGACAAGCCTCTTCCAAAGCGACAGCGGAGGAATTGAGGCTTACACATTCCCCGAAAGGGCCTGATGCTGCGGAGCTTTCATGGCAGTTAGAGCTGACCACCGGGTGAGCAGACAAGAGCAAAAATGAAACTAACTCCTGTAATAAATAGCTAGAGTTCAACAAAGAGCTAAGTAACTCTTTTCTAAGTGATAAACGATAAAGTCTTCGATCACTAGATCGACTCGGCAAGAAGCAGCAGGTGGGGAAGGATTGATGATTCACCTCCACCGAACAAAACGGTCCATAAGCACTACAAAAAAGACTGAGAAAGCATAACTACCGATATAAGACTTTATTTGAGTTTGAAAGGTGTACTTTAATCCAAGTAGTGCTGAAATCGGTTGACTTTTATTTTAAAACCCTAAACTTTCTTGTAATATAAACAATGACTGGTCGAGGGAGATGAATACCGACGAAGAAGAAACTTCCAGCCGGAAGCTCAATACCAACAACTCCCACCCAGTCCCTAGAGACAGCTTCAGACTTTCCCAGTATGCTGACCTCTGCATTGCGCCCTCTGCTGGAGCAAATGTCAACTATGAATACCAAGCTAGACTCTGTTCAAAATCAACTTTTGCAAATGGGGAAGAGAGCTGACAAAACAGATCAAAAGATTAAGAAGATAAGAACCAAGATAAGAACCAAGGATATAGAGCAAAAGATGACAGAAGACAAAAAAGAAACACAGAAAAAAATCAACTTCTACAACTCCAACTGGAAAGGTCCATGTATGTTTTGTGCTTTCAAGGATTATCAGAGCAAAAAGGTGAAGACTTGAAGTTGATCTTAAGCGAGGCAATAGCATCAATCTCAGATATCAAGCAAGCGGACCTCCAGAATGAAATGGATTTGGTGTATCGTACCTACCCGGATTTTATAAGAAAAAATAAGCTCCCTGGCGAAATATACGTCAAATTCTCTAAGAGAACTACGAGAGACAATGTTTTGAAAGCCACATCGGGGAAAATGCTAAAGATCCAGGAGGAAGAAATTAAAATCTTAAAAGACATCCCATTTGAGATCTGGAAACGAAGACATCAATACAGAGACTTGATCCAAAATAAATCAGTTGTATACAGATGGACTTTTCCAGAAGGACTCACGTTTAAATTCAACTATAAGAAAGTTAAAATTGACACTGTCCAAAAGGCAAAAAACTTCTTGAAACAACAGTTAAACCCGAACGATGATGATGGTGAAGAAGAGGATTTTAGTGATGAAGAAAAGGATGATTCTTCAAGCAAGTCAAGCAACTCCAGCAGTACAACTTCAGAATCCGAGAAAGGAGCAGCCACCCCAAAGAGCGAAGAAAAAGAAGCATAAAAAATAAACGCAATGTATTGGATTATAAATCACCTAGATTTAGTAAAACCTATTTTGGCGTACATAAATATATAACCTTTTTACTTATTGTTATACAGGAACTATATTCAACTGTAAACTGTAATCTCATAGATGCAACTTGTCGTAGTTTTAGAGTTGTTCCCCTGTCCCTTTCCCTGTAGGGTATAGATTTATAAAAAAACAATTAAAAAAAATTTTTTTTAAAGAAAGTGATATGAAAGTGAAAAGAGCCAGAACATAAAGAGATTTTCAGCAGAGCAATCACTGCATCTGTCTAGAACATGACACTGTTAATTAGAGTTTTCGGCAAAGGTTCAGAAAATATACGTTTATTGCGCAATCTTATCGAGAGTGACTCTTATTAAAACCCCTCAGAACTTATGGACTTAGACTGGAGTAACTCTGCACAGGACTGCACTGTTAACGTGCTAACAGAAGTAGAAACCAAATATTGATTCCTTTGCCATTTGACTTTATGACACAAACCAGTTCTGCATCAGGAAATAATGTTGTTAGAAGGATCAGTTCTTTTATCTGCATTTGAACATATTTTCAGGTGAGAAGCTGGCCTTGGGCAAGCCCCTAAGTGACTATTCAGCATCCTATGGAATATTTTGTTAGACTTCATCTGCTCTCTCTTGAACAGGGGCTTTCCTCAGAATGAAACTTCAAAGCAAAAGTCACTGATATGTTGTGTGCTCTTTGCTCATGAAGGGGGTATTAGTACTTTGACAGACACAAACACAGAAATATCTGTTGATCCTATTAAACCTTGACTACAGATAACTCATTATCATTACTTGTCACTGTTGATGAACTGGCTAGGAATTCCTGCTGTTGCAAGTCTGCAGAGTTTGAACATGCTAAGAGTATTGCACAGGCTGAGAATGGATTATGCATGCCTTGACCTCAGTCACCCTTTTATCTTTATGACAGGGTATGTTTCTTAACTACCACTTTCAGCTAATGGTGGGGTGTTTTCATGCCTTGTGAATATACCTTTTAGGAAAATGGAATGGACAGAGATACAATTTCTCACTTCAAGAGCTGTCCTATACTACTCACTCTGTCTTCTGAAGTGGTGGAAAGATCCTTTGTGTAGGAACAGCTTTGTACTTTACTTGGATTGGTTCTTAACCACATCTATAAAATTTTTACAGCATGCTTCACAAATCCATTGGATTCAAAGAAATGCAGCTTTATGAACAGTAAGCAAACTTGTTTTCTATGGTACTGCAAGAAGCTTAAAATTCAGAGACCCATTGTGGATTCCAGATGGAAATAAATTCTGCTGAAGTTTAGTTTCTGCTTCAACTTCGTCATAATGTTTCTACAGATACTGCTTTAACATAGAAACATTTCAGGGCATAACTGTTGAATGTAGACTTAAAAGCAAAAACAGTCAGAATGAAAAACAGTGTGGTCACCAGATTCCAAGGATTTCAGTTATGTTGCCTGAAAAAGACTGGAGTAGATTTCCTATCCTCTTTACCACAAGCAGATGCCACAGAATAAGCTCAGTTCTGAAAACTGCAATGGTTTACCAGCTAGATTAATGAGTGCTTTGTGTTGGGAGCTTTCCCTTTCCGTATTGTAGCCTCTGTGCACTGTAAATTATTGAAAGTGTGAGGTGAGCAACAGCAGCTGTGCTATAAATGCATCCACTATTCTGGAACAGATAGTTATGTCACTGTTGTCACGGAGGGTTGCCAACCTCCAAGTAGTGGCTGGAGACCGCCTTGGATTACAGCTGATCTCCAGGTGACATAGATCAGTTTACCCTGGAGAAAATGGTTGCTTTGGAAGGTGGACTGTATGGCAATATACTCCATTAAAGCCCCTCATAAGAACATAAGAACATAAGAGATGCCAATGTTGGATCAGGCCAAAGGCCCATCCAGTCCAACACTCTGTATCACACAGTGGCCAGAAATACCAGTGCCATCAGGAGGTCCACCAGTCAGGCCAGGACATTAGAAGCCCTCCCACTGTTGACCCCCCCAAGCACCAAGATGACAGAGCATCACTTGCCCCAGAGTCCCTATCTATACCTTGTGGCTAATAGCCACTGATGGACCTCTGCTCCATATGCATATATCTAATAGCCAAGTTGCCCCCGTGAGTGCGGATTGCTAAATCAGCGCTCCAGGGGCACTTGGGGGGGAAGGGGAGGTTTGTGCACACGTGGGCCAGTCCCCACGTGTGCACAAAAATGCTAAACCTTTTAAAAAATTTTGGGGGGATGTTTAAATCCCCCCGAAAGTGTAAGACCGTTCCGTGCGCATGCGCATGGAACGCTTGGCAACCGAGGCTGCCGCCGCCGCCGCTTGAAAGGGAAGCGGTGAGCGGC
>NW_015169191.1:460760-471730 GCF_001447785.1 Gekko japonicus | reverse complement strand
CTATACCTTGTGGCTAATAGCCACTGATGGACCTCTGCTCCATATGCTTATCTAATTCCCTTTTGAAGCCGTCCATGCTTGTAGCACCCACCACTTCCTGTGGCAGTGAATTCCATGTGTTAATCACTCTTTGGGTGAAGAAGTACTTCCTTTTATCCGTTCTAACCCGACCGCTCAGCAATTTCATGGAGTGCCCACGGGTTCTTGTATTGTGAGAAAGGGAGAAAAGTACCTCTTTCTCTACCTGCTCTTTCCCATGCATAATCTTATAAACCTCGATCATGTCACCCCTCAGTCGTCTTTTCTCCAAGCTAAAGAGCCCTAAGCGCTTTAACCTTTCCTCATAGGGAAAGTGTTCCAACCCTTTTATCATTCGAGTTGCTCTTTTCTGCACTTTTTCCAAAGCTATAATATCCTTTTTAAGGTGTGGTGACCAGAATTGCACACAGTATTCCAGATGAGGTCGCACCATTGATTTATATAGCGGCATTATGATATTGGCTGATCTGTTTACAATACCCTTCCTAATAATCCCCAGCATAGCATTGGCCTTCTTTATTGCAGTCACACACTGTCTCGACATTTTCAGTGAGTTATCCACTACAACTCCAAGATCTCTCTCTTGCTCAGTCTCTGCCAGTTCAGACCCCATCAATGTGTATTTATATTTAGGATTTTTGGCTCCAATGTGCATCACCTTGCACTTGGCCACATTGAACCCCATTTGCCATGTTGACGCCCACTTGCCCATCTTTGACAGATCCCTTTGGAGTGCCTCACAATCCTCACTGGTTTTCACCACCCTGAACAACTTCGTATCATCCGCAAATTTAGCCACTTCACTGCTTACTCCCAACTCCAAATCATTAATGAACAAGTTAAAAAGCAGTGGACCAAGTACTGATCCCTGTGGTACCCCACTGCTTACCCCCCTCCACTGGGAGAACTGCCCATTTATACTCACTCTCTGTTTTCTATTAATTAGCCAGTTTTTGATCCATAAAAGGACTTGTCCTTTTATCCCATGATTTTTGAGCTTGCTTAGGAGCCTTTGATGAGGAACTTTATCAAAAGCTTTCTGGAAGTCAAGGTAAATAATATCTATTGGATCCCCCTTGTCCACATGTTTGTTCACCCCCTCAAAGAACACTAATAGGTTAGTGAGACAAGATCTTCCCTTACAGAACCCATGTTGAGTCTGCCTCAATAGGTTTTGTTCATCTATGTGCCTACTAATTCTTTCCTTAATAATGGTTTCCACCAATTTACCCGGTATCGACGTCAGACTGACTGGCCTGTAATTTCCCGGATCTCCTCTGGAACCCTTTTTAAAGATGGGAGTGACATTTGCTACCTTCCAGTCCTCAGGAATGGAGGCTGATTTTAAGGAAAGATTACATATTTTTGTCAGGAGATCCACAAGCTCACATTTGAGTTCTTTCAGAACTCTCGGATGTATGCCATCTGGGCCTGGTGTTTTATCAGTTTTTGAGTTGTCTATCAGTTTTAGGACCTCCTCTCTCGTCACCTCAATCTGACTCAGGTCTCCCCTCCCCAAACCTGCCTTTTTCAAGCTCCACCCCCAAAATCTCCAGGTATTTTCCATCCTGGAATTGGCAACCCAAATTGTCAGGGATCCTGAATCCGATTGCCCCGTGTCAAAGGGTCTGGAGAGGCAGAAACCCAGAAATGGGAGAAAATATGCTTGGAGGAATTTGTAAAGCATGGTCCTGAAAGTCTGCAGCTTCATGATCTTTACGTGTCCCCTTGTGGCCTCCATGAGTGGGCAAGAAACATGCATAGGTTTTTTTTAGTTATCTTAGAACATTCTGGTAGTTGATACTACTAGATGGCCTAATGTTCTGTTTATCTTGGGTTTATTCCCCATCATTGTGTCTCTAGCAGTATTCATAGCTGCTTACAATATGAAAATCTAGGCATGGGCACGAACTGGGAAAATGCTGTTAGGTTCGTAGTTCATGGAGTGCCCCGTTCATGAACCATGACCATCACAAACTTTTAGCAGCTCAATGAACTGGTTCAGTTTGTGAGGTTACTGAGGTTACTAACCCCAGATCCTGCGCAAGCTAGAGACACCAAACTTTCAGGAGATCTCCAGCTGATCTCCTCTCCTCTATATGCCCTCCAGGTTTGGTGAGGATTGGATTTACGTGGTCTGAGTTATGCCCCCCCCCCCAGGTGCCTCCAGGAGAGTGCTTTCTGGGGAAATGACAGGTGTTTATTTCCCCAGTAAGCACTTTCCTGGGAGCACCTTCTTTGGGGGGCCATAACTCAAACCCCATAAATCCAATCCTCACTGAACTTGGAGGGCAGATAGAGGAGACAGTTGGAGATCCCCTGAGAGTTTGGGGACTCTACCTTACACAGGATCCATTCTATAAACTTCTGAACCTCCTGGACTACAGGTCATTTTGACAGGTGCAGGTTCAGGAGGTTCAGGAGTGTATAGAACAAATCCTGTGCAAGCTACAGACATCAAAGTTGCAGGGGAGCTCCCCAGATGCTCCTCTACATGCCTGTCAACTTCCAACCCCCCATTGCATTGAAGTTTTATAAACATTTAGATTGAACGGAGACTGTCAGGAAATGTATCAATTCACAAACCGCACAAATTTCCATAAACAGCTTGAAAGTTTTAGCTGGTTGAACTGCCACAAATTTGACTTTGAGAACCACGATCCCACCAAAATTCATCACGAACTTTAGTTTGTGAGCCGTTTTGTGACCATCCCTAGTATTGCTTTTACCCTTGTTTCTTAAAGACAGCTCTTAGCCAGAGGTATATTGCTCAGAATTAAAAGCAGCATTCTCCTGTGTTGCTGGCTATCCATAATGTGTTTGGAAGTATGCATGTGACTAATAAACACTTAAAGGTAAATGTGAAAGCCAGTAGATTTCTCATTTATAGCTGTCTAGTGGAGGTCTAAACTTGCTGTTTTTGTTGGCTCTTTTACTTAGGACACCAGTGCAAAGGCAGGAATTCTCCTAGATGGATAGATGACTCATACCAAAGCTTTGATGGAAATTGAGAAGAAGAATCTAGATAGTCTTTCCCGGGGGTCATTTCCTTAAAAAAAGAGGTGCAGGAGCTCATTTGTATAACTCATTTGCATATGCCACACCCCCTGACAAAGAGCAGGCATCTGGGGAAGGGAAAGAAAGGCATTTAATTCCCCCCCTTTCCCTGAGTTTCTCCACAAAAGCAGAGAGGCTCAAGGGAAAGGGGGGCATGTCTGCCCGCCTCCCCTTCCCTTCTCCAGCCAGCCGACGCAGCGGGCTGGCTGGAGAAGGGGAGGGCAGAACAGGGAGGCAGACATGCCTGCATTCTCTGCCCAATGTTCCTAGAGAAGATCAGGCAGGGAACCCAGGTATGTGTAGAATGCCTTTCTCTCCCTTCCCCATCTGGGGAAGGGAAAGAAAGGCATTTAAATCCCCCCCAGGCAGCAGAGAGCTCTGCAGGGCTTGCCTGGCTCATCCGCCTGTGCAGGCAGGCCAGGAATTGCAGCGGGGGTGGTGGTGCCCCGGGCTCCTTTCTGCCGGAGCGCCACTCCACCACGCTCCGGCAGGGAATTACCCCTGGTCTTTCCACATGATAAATTTACTATTTAACATTCCTAGGACTCTAACTAATATTCAGTGTGGTTTTCCAGATTTTTGTTTTTTGCTTAATGGACCATAAAAAAAATGGAATACCAGGGAACAAGCAGGAACGTATACATTCCCAGGGTACTTTGTAACACAGGCAAACATCCTGGTTACCTAAGAGAGTTTCTGGAAAGAACATAGTTTTCTGTGAAGCATTTCCAAGCAGAGTTTCTGCAGTTTTTGCTGAGGACTCACCAGTAGTTCAGTCCCCAGCATGCCTAACTGCTGGCTTCTGTTCCTTGCTTTGCAGACCAGCTATAGCACAGACTGAAGGGTGGTTTCAGACAGTACATAATTTCCCAGATACAAGAGACTAGGCTGGCAGCCCCCAGTTACTCGTGTCTTAGCTGATCCCCCATATAGATGTAAGGCACAACTGCCTGTGGATTGCACAGGACCAGTGGATGAAACATTCAGTCGATGGGAGTCAGAGAATTTCGGTGGTGCAGTCCCCTCCCCCTATACTTGTTGCTAAAGTCTGAAATTATCTTTGCAGAAGATGCTGTGAGTTAAGTACTTTTATATAAAAATCAGCTCTTTATAGTAGCAAAGTGGTATTTCCCAGCTGGGGGAAAGGAGTAATATAGAGAGTGTTCTCTACCACGTGTATACTTATGGGGGAGGGAGTATTTGGGGGGGTCAGAATGACTTTACCCACATGGCTCTGGCCCTTTCCATATGGCTTTGGCCATGAGTTAATCATGTGTATTGCCATCATACTTCCAGGAAACATCCTTGGCAGCAGTGGGTACCTCATAGGAGCCTGCCCTAGGCAGAGGATTGTGGTTATCCTGAGCAGTCGGCTTTGGGAGCTACAATTCCCCATCGCCAACAGTCACTTCAGGAGTAAAAGAAGGTTAAACTCTGCCTTCATGTCTAAAATGATCACTTGGGAAGGAATAATGGGTTTGGAGACAAAGCAGAAGTTGACAGAAGAGAAGTTGGGGAGGAAGTGGTAAGAAACCTTATTATTCATTTCTTCCTGCCACTTCCTGGCTGTAGGGGTCAAGGCTGTAGTGGATGGGCACGAACTGGGAGCGGTGGCGCAGGCAGTTAAACGCCTGCGGTAACAACACTGAACAGCCACTAAGGCTGTTCGAGACCCACCGCAGCCGGGGTGAGCTCCCGGCCCTAGTCTCAGCTCCCGCCCACCCAGCGGTTCGAAAGCACAATAAGCATAATGCGAGTAGATAAATTGGGTACCTGCCTTAGATGGCAGGGGGCACCCTCCTCCTCCTTGTGGGGTGTGCAGTGGCGGTGGAACAATGAAGCGGTTGGCGAGCGAAGTGGCGGAGCGATCGGCAAGCAGCCCTGGCGACCTAGTGACATTGAGCAACGGAGACTGGGCCGGGAGTCGTGGAGGCGCGGAGGCGTGACGGCACGGTGCGGCGGAGCCAGCAGGAAATAGCCGGAGCTGTGGCTGGTGCGTGGCCATGCCCCAGGTTAAAAGCCTGCCAGAGGAAGTCGCTTGAAGTAAGACCCGTCCCAAAGGAAGCAAGACCCACCCCAAGGCGCCAGGAGGTTGACCGCCAAGAAGAACACCTGCAGCTCGCTGGAAAGAGTCAACAAGAGCTGCCTGGGTGCTGGTAGGCAAACACTTCCCCCCAGTTAATGTGGCCCTAGGTAGGAAATTAAAATCATATGTAAACCGCTCAGAGACCCTTCGGGGTTCAAGCGGTATATAAACTGAAAGTTAAATAAATAAATAAATGTGTTCCAGTGAGCCCAGCACTTCATCTTGCACTTGGGACCGAGACACCTAATCTATGTAAGAGTGCTCAGGAATCTGAGCCTCCCTGAATCCCTGGCACCATCAGCCGGGGCAGCAGAGCACAGTAGTGTATCAGTTTGAGGCTGAACCATAGAAACCATACAAAGTAGACTTTTTTTTCTCCAGGGCATGTATGTTTCTATTTGTTTATGTGTCAACTTAGAAACAGAACAAAAATCATGGTGTTCCATTTTAGAAGAAAGTTGGAATTTAAAACAAAAAAAAAATGTAGCCAAAGGAACTTGCAACCATTTATTTAAAACTGGAGACAAATTGCCAGACTTTTCTTTTTTTATATCACATACTTCCTTTGTGCTAAATGTATAAACCATTAGTTCTTCTCTTAGATAACGTTCCAGGTTTCTATTTACTGACGGTGATGCTTATGATTGCCTGACTCGTTTTAATTTCTTTAAGGGGAAGTAAAAAAAAATGGAGCAGGCTCTGTTGTAATATCTTGCTATTTCATCCAAGTATAGCCTTTGCAGATTTACTGTTTAGATTATTACAAAAGGGAATAATGCGATACGTATAAAACTAAATGACAAAAGCTTTTTTCTTTTCTTTCTTTTTTTAAGGATCTGTTTGCATGATTCACTGCCTGGATGCAGTCAGCTCCCACAGTTATTGGGGGCACAAAGATGTTTATTTATTTCATTTATACCCTGCTTCTCTCCCCAGTGGGGACCCAAAGCAGTTAGCATTGTTGCCGTCTCCTCTGTTTTATCCCCAGAACAGTCCTTTGTGTGCATATCTTTTGCTAGAGATTTTTTAGATTGTACGAGATCAAAGGGGATGCTCAAAACCATTTGTGCACAGAACTCAAGTTACTCAAGTACTTCTGCCAAAGGGATGACCTCTTTATTTGGGAGCAGAACTGAACAGAGTAACTTGATAAAATGTGCTGGAAGGCACTGTTAGCCCACACTGCATCAGTTAACCTACAGTTCAGACATGGCTGTATTTTAAGGTTGCCAACTTCAAGGTGGAGCCTGGATATCCCACAGAATTACAACTGATCTTCCGACAGTAGAGAAAATGGCTGCTTTGGAGTGTGGACTCTGCAAAGACACACGAACAGCTGGCCTCTTATTCAATTTAAGGAGGGAGGCTTGTTCCTAGAAATGTTTAGAATGTCTACAAATATGTTTTTAATGATGTGGTTAAATTGTGTGTGTATTAAATGCCGTCAAGTCGCTTCCAATTTACGGTAACTTTATTACTGACCCCCAGATTTATTGAATTATTGACTCAGATTTGAATCTGGGTATCCTAGATTCTAGTTCTATCCTAACTACTATGACATATTCTACTGAATGGGGTTAAAATCCTTTCCGTTTGCAATTTTAGCTGCATTGGGCTCATTCTGTCTGTTCCAAACGTAGTACTGCCAATCAATTTCACTGAATGAGTCTCAGCGTCTGTTATTTTCAGAGAGAATAAACTCTGTTCACTTTTGACACATTAGTCATAATTGTATATATCTTCAACATATTCTCTCTGTAATCATCTATATATAAATGTCTTTTCAGTCAATGCCAAGTGAGAGAGTTAAGGGAACCTTCTGCCTCACACTCATAACAGCATGATTTTACAATAAGACATAGTGTGAAGGTTGTAAAACGAACACAGTAGTCTTTCAGAACATATTTTCCAGGTCAGAGCAGGCCCTGCAGAGCTGTAAACAATGGTGCATTATAAAGTCTGTTCATGGGGTATCAGTGGGGGGTTCTTTCTTTTGCCAAGGCTATGAAGAAGCATCCTTTAGGTTTGGCAAAGACAGAAATCAGAAATATTTTTTCTTCTGTGAAGGCTAGTCTGGTTTTCCTTTTTTAAAAAAATACATTCCTTTTCCACATTTATTTCTGTTTATAGAGCTTACAATGGCTCTGCAACCTGTTCATGCAATATGAAATTACCAAGGTCCATGAATTAATGTGACAGGCTGTACCACAGCATTTTAACAAGGTTTATAGCTTTCTTCCAGATTTGAAACATATGTGTCAGTGCTGTGGCAAAATCACTGGGGCATGTGCATTTCATTCATTTGGTGAAGAAGCAAAGTGAAATATATAATTATTAATGATCCCTTAGCAGAATTTTTGCCAACAGTGGAGCAGACCCCCAAATCTCTTCTTGTTCATCTGTTTGGGAACAAGCATTTTTTTAAAAATCTATTCTTGCTTTTTTTTTTCCTGCAGAACATCAAACATTCATAATTTGACAAATCTGGTCCATACATTACCTTGTGTTGCTTTATGTGTTCATAAGAAGAGTATACCTTTGCATTAAAAATGTGTGTGATCATCTCTTGGTGATAAGTCAAGGCTGCATGTTTGGATCCTCTATGAATGAATGTTGTAAACTGTAGTCACTTGGTACATTTCACAGTGAGATACACTTTCCTTCAGTTAACATAACTTTGGAAAAACTGCTTTGGAAAACTTTTTGTTGCTGGTTGGAATGACTTGCAGTTTCAGCATAATTCCAGTTGAAATTATTGCTTTTCTAATATTCCTGATCATGGATATGGTGCTGACACATGTAGATTACATGGAGGGGGAGCCAGCATGTTTGTATGCTGTCCTATGCAGATTGATTGACCATGCAAACAGATCATGTGTGGGGATTAGGGCTGCCACTGCCAGCTGTAATTGCCTGGTGCTGCTCCAAGTGGTGGCAGGAGGAAAAAAAATTAAAACCAACAATGACGTCAGTTGCATCACTATGTCAGTTCCAGGGAAAACCTGAAAGTGACATAGGGTCGGAAACTCTATGGTGATTCCTATAGTTACCCTATATTGGGACCTCTATGGTAAAACCATAGAGTTATGGTAATTCCTAGAGGTACCCTATGTCACCTCTGAGTTTTCCCTAGAAGTGACATGAAAACACAGCCTGTGTAGCCCTCCCAGGCCTCGCTCCAACTGCCAGGCAGCCAGGCATGGAGGTGGTTAAATTAGAGTTCTGTGGTTAGAAGCTGCTCCTGGTGTAGATGGGAGTACTTTATCCCTAGTTTTTTTTCTTGCTGCTTTGTTTTCCCATTATTTTACATTTAAGATACAGCTTAATTCTTGTGACTGACCATTTTAGTACAATGAAGGACACTTGTAGGGAACCAAAATGTTCTCCAAAAGACACATACCCTAAACTTCATCCTTTTAAACACCAGTTTGCTGCTGTTTATTCTTGGTTTGCCTCTGGCGTTAAAAGGGGGTTGGACAGATGGTCCATTGGTGGCTACTAGCCAGGATGAATAAAAGGAAACCTCCCATAGTTGGAGGCAACTAACCTCTGACTACCAGTGTTTGGCATAAACATTAGGGCCTCTGTGCACTGTTTATTTGGCCCTCCAGCTGTTTGGCTGCTCTGTGAAATAGGTTCACTGGACTAGGTGGACCACTGGTCTGGTTCAGCATTGCTTTTATGTTCTCTTGATCAATGCTTTGCTGCCATTTTTAGAAAAAGAAACAGAGGGTTGTTTTTATTGGATACAAGGTCCAGCCAATTGTAATTTTATTGTTATAATCTGGCTTTTTATGCCCCTTGTTAGATGCCCTGAGCCTTCGGGGAGGGTGGGATTAATAAATAAAAATAAATAAATAAATAATGTCATGTAGCCAATCAGTTACATTGCTTTTCTTTTTATATTTTGCTCTGAACAGCTTCAAGAGGGGATTGGATAAACATATGTTGCAGAGGTCCATCAGTGGCTATTGCCTACAATGTATAGATGGAACACTATGTCTGGGACAGTAATACTTTGTATTCTTGGTGCTTGGGGGACAATGGTGGGAGGGCTTCTGGAGTCTGGCCCCGCTGGTGGACCTCCTGATGGCACCTGGGTTTTGGCTACTGTGTGACACAGAGTGTTGGACTGGATGGGCCATTGGGCCTGATTCAACATGGCTTCTCTCATGTTCTTGTATTTTGTCTACTTTGAAAAGACCAGAATTTAGCAGGTAGAGGGGGACTCTCCCTATGGAGAAACTAGAATCTGCAAAGACTCACTAAGTAATGCTATTCTAAATCAGTGGCTATTAGCCACAAGGTATAGGTAGGAACTCTTGGTCTGGGGCAAGTGATGCACTGTATTCTTGGTGCTTGGGGGGCATTGGGAGGGGCTTCTAGTGTCCTGGCCCCACTGATGGACCTCCTGATGGCACCTGGTATTTTTGGCCACTGTGTGACAGAGTGTTGGGCTGGATGGGCCATTGGCCTGATCCAACAATGGCTTCTCTTATTCTTATGTTAAATTGGCTTACATTGACTCTTTACTTACTATATCAACTAAAATTGGTGTTGAGTGTTTCTAGCATAAGGACTATTACACCTTTCCTTTGCTCTTGACCTTTGAAGAAGTCTGCACGATCCATCTGGCTCTTATGTTTTCAGTTGTATGACTTCCATTTTTCCTCCCTCTTTCCAGAATATCAAGTGTGCAGCCAGATGTTATTCATAGCATGCACCCTTTGAAATCAGTTGGGCATTCTACCCTATATGCAGACAAAGGGGCATTAAGATCATGGGCAGGGTTGTCAGGCATAGCCCAGCAACCAATGGGAGAACAGGAGGAAAGGCCTTGGTGACGGCATAAAATCACTGCTGGTAAAACCCAGAAGTAACATCACACCTGTCTAGGAGTCACCTGATACTTTATGGTTTTACATGGACAATTCAGTACCTGAGTTCTGTTAAAATTATTTAGCACCAAATTGTGTCTAGCCTGAAAAGATGGTAGAAAATAAGAGTTGGGTGTGAGAATTGAAGGTGTTGCTGAAGTTCCAGTTAAACAAGCACAGAAATTATGCATTTTGTGTTCATACACGTCTACCTGAGCGTATGTTATACTGTCCCATATAGCAAATAACAAACTGTAGTTGACACATGATTTTTACTTTCTAAGCTGGATTTTAGTTCAGTACATCAAATATGTATGCACAGTCAAAGCAGTATTTTGTTCCTGCTCCAGGCATTCCCTTTACATTTCAATACTTATCAGTGCTTAAAACATTGAAAATTTCCATATAAAGAACTAAGAAATATATTTTGCAGTTACCCAGCACCATTGCTGAAAATGTGTGGTTTCCTAACACTAAATGTAGATAGAGTTTAGCTTTATCTTATTAGCATGTGATCCTGCAACCAGGGGTCATTTCGTAGAAAAAGAGCTGCAGGAGCTCATTAGCATATGGTATGCTAATGAGCTACTAGGCTATTAGGATATGCCACACCCCCTGACATCAATGGAAGTGATGTCAGAAGGGGATGCAAAAGGGGGGGAGGCATCTTCAAAAGCCTCCCCTTCCCTTTCCCAGCTGGAGAAGTGTCCAACCCCTTCTCACTAGAGTTGGACCACAGAAGGAGGAAAGAGGGAAGGAAAGAGAGAGAGTAGAGAGAATGAAAGAAGGAAGGAAAGAGGGAAAGAAAGAAAAGGAAAGGAAAGAAGGAAGAAAAGAATGAAGGAAAGGAGATAAAAAGAGAGAAGGAAAGAGGGAAAGAAAGAGAAGGAAAGAAGGAGGGAAAGAAAGAG
>NW_015169191.1:439131-460456 GCF_001447785.1 Gekko japonicus | reverse complement strand
GCCCCAAATGACCCCTGCCTGCAACAATCAGAATCATCTGAAATATGTATTGCTGAGTCATACCCTTTCAATAGCCAGCAGCCTATATGGATGACCCCATTCCTTGGGCAATGTGGAAGAGTACTATGAGAGTTCAATTTCACTTCACTGAAACTTCCGGTGAGTGATTCCTCTTTCTATTTTAGTAGAAGTAAACTCTTGCTGTTGCTATTCTTACCCAAATGCTTTCCTAGCATGAAAGCTCTTATCTGTGCTGTAAAAGGAGCAGCACTAAACTAAGGGAGGCCATCAGTTCTTTTGGAATCCAGTATATTCCTGTAATAGTGCACTAGCAGTGATCTAATTAGTCTTCTGTTTTTTGATGACTCTTCTATGAATGGACAGAGTGGTTCTTCATCAGGCTTTTTTGCTCTCGCAATCATCACAGCTTTGCCTCTCTGAGACATGAATGAAATGGACTGACCATTAGCTTTCTAATGTCAAAGATGAAGATATACCCACCCATAAAGGGTATGTTCAGGCTCTAATATTTGCATCTAGTATTCTACAGCTACTTGTGGATGTAAGACTGATTTTTGCATCATCAGTATGCATCTAGAAATCACCCAATATCTATATTTATTTAGGGTATTTAGGTACTCCATTTTATTTTCTTGTTTCCAAGGCAGGTAACAACAAATACTATATTGATTGGCTGCTGTATTGGTTGGACTTCTCCACATTAATAAATGGGTCTTGTTCTTAGTAAAAACTGGTTCTTCATAGTATTATAATGTTTCCTCCTGCCAGTATTTTAAGAGCTTGTTTAGTTAGGCACAAGGGTATGCAAGCAAGCTAAAACACTTTTAGGTTAGGACTCAGAGTGTGACCTGGCATTTATGTGATATCCCGAAAGGAGATAGGACAGCAGGTCTGAAGGACTCAGTGAAGTGAAGATGCATATGAAAATTGTACCTGCTGCATGGTGAAGCTTTGTGACTGTCTCTTGGTTTGTTAATGCTGGGACTAGTATGCATAGACCTACGAACTGCAGCTCCATGTTTTGAGCTGCTGGGGCTACCGGTTTGAGCATTCTCTGAGCAGTAATGTGATCCTGGGCTCTGGTGTGTCTGCATCTATCCAGGCTGGCCATTGGCTTTGAAGGACTAGTTTCTTTTTTCAAGCAGGGAGATTCCTGAACATCAGTAGTTCTTAGTGGGTCTGACTTGTAGCTTCCAACCCCCAACCTGTGGCTTCTGGTTCTGGGACTTGCTTGACATTTGCCTATGGTTCAGCAATGGCATCGTTACTGGGCAGGAATACTGCTGCACAAGTGAGGTTTTGTGAGCCAAGTACGTACACTCAAATGCAATGGCCCCATGGTCAGCGGTTAGTATAGTATAATGGTTAGTGTCAGAATTGCACTGAGGAGGCCCAGGTGCAAATGCCCACTTTGCCATGAAGCTCAGTGGGTTACTTTCACATACTGTCAACCTAGCCTACCTTATATGGTTGCCAAAACGATAAAATGGAGGCATGGAGAACCACATATGCTGGAGGAAGACTGGGAATGTGATGAGAAAAGGTGAGGTTGATTGGGTCAGTATTTATACTGCAGCAGAATATTACAGAGACATTTAGAAACAACTTTGAAGAATTTCACCTCCACTTATGAAGGTTGCCTGTGGAATTCTAGTATTTGTGGTCAAAATGGGATATTCCATTTACTAACAACAACAACAAAACGTGTACATAAAGGGAAAGAAGCTAGGCAAGGAGCCAACTGTCTTCGTAATGAATCCTTGACTGGAATCACAGCTAAGGATGTAATCAGGCAACTGAACATTGGTCACTGACTGTTTCACAGCAGTGACACAGTTTATCAACTCTAGCATAGTAGACTCATCTTTCAGGAATACCCATGGTCAGAAATGTGTGGAGTCCTGATGGAACAGTTGGACAAGTGGTGGAAGTGTGAGAATACATCCAATAAAAGAGGGTTCTTTTAAAAAGTGGAAGGTATGCCCAAATGGATTGAACCGGAGGGATCACAGGCTCTGGCAAAAGAAATGTGAGTCAATAATTAGGCATGCAAAAAGAGATTTTGAGGAGTGTAACAGTCCTTGAACTGTTGTTTTTTGCTACAATCTTCAGGTGGTGGCTGGAGGTCTCCTGGGATTACAATTTACCTCCAGGTGACAGAGATCAGTTCACCTGGAGAAAAAGTGGCTTTGGAGAGTGGATTCTGTGGCATTATATGCTGTTGAAGTCCCTCCCCTTCCCAAACCCTGCCCTCCTCAGGCTACACTTCCAAAAATCTCCAGGTATTTCCCAACCCAGAGCTAGAAACTCTAGTAGAAACTGTAATCAAAGATAGAATTGTTAGGCACATAGAAAGACAAAGTCTGCTGATGGTGGTATGGGAAAAATTACACTTTCTTTGACAGTGATTTGTGCCTCTCTGGGGAGGTGGTACTCACCTTTACCACTGTTACCCATCAGGAACCCATGGCAGATTCATTGGTCTTGTTCTTGAATGTTGTCTGACATTTTCTTCATTGTGTCATGAAAGCTGAATACTGTAACATTAAAATATTCAATCAGCGATATAATTGGATTATAGAAAAATGTTATATGATTTGCAGTGGGAAACATCACAAATTACAACTGAATATTAGAAATTATATTGCCAGGAATATAACTCATGCTTCCTAGTCATGGTGAGGATAAGCACATAAACATACCTTGTTACCAGCCTGGGCTTTAAAGAGTTGGCAGGCTATAAATATAAATAAATTGGTCTAAATTCTTTTATTGTTCCAAAGCACAAGTACTGGCTCTGCTTTTAGGTATCTGGTGTTTACTGCTGTCTGTTGACTAAGATCCTTATCAGTTATGTAAATTGCTCAACCAAGGGGATTCTAGCCTGAGAAGATAAAGTTCCACCAGATTTTTTTTTCCAGCCACCTTGTGTGCTTCCATGGCACAGATGTGCCCCTGGGTGAGGTACAGCCCCTCCAGGGGAATGACTGGAATGTAGGGGGTCCACTGTTCCTGCTTTCAATCAGCTCCACTCGACAGCACAGATTGCATTTTGGAACTGCATCCAACTCTTGCAGTATGGAGGGTTGTGTGATAATTAAGTGAGGCACTGACATTTTAATATTTAATTCTGTGTAAGACTAAATAAATCAGAAGAAATGAAGGGAAACCATTATTGTATCCCCTCTGCTGTTTGGAAAGACCTCCCCCCCCCTCAGAAATCTAACAAATGAGATTGCCTTTGCCCCCCTCCATCCCTAAAGTTGCTGAAATGCCAGGAACACTTCGTTCTTGCATAGAGATGGGGCTGAGGCTCAGTGGTGCAGCATCTGGTTTGTACACAGAAGGTCCTTGTTCTTTCCGTAGTTTATCCAGTTTTTAAAAATCATGTTCTTAGTAGGTGATGTGAAAGACCTCATCCTGATACTCTGGAGAACCTCTGCCCATTAGAGTGGACGTGGACAATAATTAACTTTAATGGACCAGTGCTATGACTCTGTATAAAGACAGCTTCATGTATTCAATCTATAGAAATGTCTAGAGTGAAAGGCAAATGTAAGGTTTTAAAAAAAGTTAATGTACTGTATGGACTGCATGCGAATGCTAGAACACTTCCCAAAATCCTCTGAAACACCCATAGGAGGGGCTGTTCCAGACACACAGGATTTCTTTGTCCAGTGTGGGCATGAGAAACTCAGACCCATTGCTCTCTAGACTGGTGTCAGAGGAATCAAATGTTATAATCTCTTCCCCCTAAAACAATTGTCTTGTTAAATCTTGGCTTTAAGTATCTGTAGATGGTATTATATTGACTGTTAAATATATGTATGGTTGTATCATTTCTGTGTTTTCTTTAGAAATATTAAGAGGGGTTATACGTGGCTTCTTCAAATTGATTGGTCCAAAAATAATTAACTTCTCTTTCAGATGCCTCTTGCATTTGAGTCACAGTGACAAATTAGTTTAAATTTGCAACTCAGAACTTATTTTCTCCCTTTTTTCTCATTTCAGTTGGTAGCACCAGCTTTCAATGATGCTGCAGCTGAACTGATGTTACAGAATAGCTGTGCATTATTAATCCTTGAAACGTTATCTTTAAACAGTCATGGCTAGACTACAAAGAAACTAAACTGCGATAAGAATTCCAAAGGGATGACCAGGTTAGTCCGCTGCAGCACAAATAAACAGATATCATCGGGCACTGTAAGGACCGAGTTTACACCCACACCAGAATCAGTTAGGAGAATCGGCTATACCATTTCTGGCTGCAGAGGAGGAGGTCAGTTTTAATGCTTCCCTCGCATAATAAAATCCTACAAATAAAATCTGGGCAAATCAGAGAGAGAGAGAGAGAGATGTGTTTGGCTAGTTCTTTGCATACTGTGATAGATTTCCACACAAGGAATTATTAGTGCAGCGGAACTCTGTAACGTGCTTTCACTCCTACAGTCTGAAATGGTACGGTCTATTTGGTGGCCTCAACACTTTTTTGCACTGGAGGGCACAAACGTCTATGTATGCCGGTGTAGTCTGTTACCACAAGTTTTCAGTTGTTTTTTTAAACATAGAACCAAGCGCGCCCACATACACGTACATTTCCCCCACCCCGGTTTCTGGGCAAAGCAGCCAGACTGCGCGAAATGAAAATCCATGTTTTGTGCTCATTTCAGTGCATGCCGCAGGGCAAACTTTCCCAACCGCTGAAAACTCCCTGTTGACCCGCTGCTTTCCATAAGGAAAGGTACTCCATAAATGGGCATAAGTGCTGCGTGATTGGTTTGCGAGCTGCAGAGGAGGCTGAGTCAGAGTGACCTGCCTGAAGCCAGACTGTACGTAGGGAAGGGGGGGGAGGGGGACGGAGGGCCCGTGGACGGGGGCGGGGAGGCGTGCAGCTTCGCCCGAGTCTTTCAGGGAGACACAAGAACCATTCCAGCAACCAAATAAGGAAGTCAGAGTCAGGGTATTTCAGAATACGAGCATGTTAAGGATTTAGGAAAAGCAAAGAGTAAACGCTTCTGCAGCGAAGTGTGTGGAAAAAGCAGACACCCCTCTGTCTCTATCCTTGTTAATCCTGTGTCAGGAACCCTGACAGACTCACTTTTTTGTCATTTCTCAGTGGAACTTGCTCTTGTAAAAGAAAAATTAACGGACAGAGCTGGAAGGGGGAGTGGGGAATGTTAATGAAATAAATAATACACAAATAAATGGTCTCCCAGAGCCATCTGAGAGAGACTTCTGAGAAACTCTATTAACATTTGTCCTTAGACTGTGTTTTCATCATTTGTTTTAAGGTTGAAAAAGCATCGGTGAAACACAACTTCTGTTTTAGCGCAGAAAGAGGAACAACAAGAGAGATGCCAAAGATTGCCAGGGCCAATTTTCATTACATTTAAATGTCTAGATGCTGTTTATATAACACTGCCCTTGGCAAACATGAAGTGGATGGAAAGCGATAATTATTTTTTTAAATGAGATTTCAAATAATGCTGGGGCAATAGGATATAGTGGTTAGAGTATCAGATTCCAGTCCCACACTGTGTCATGAAACTCACAAACATTGGGCCAGTCAGGATTTCTTTGTGAAATCTACTTCACGCTAGCCCTGTTCACACATTACAGTGAACACTTGTACAATGGTATGTCTGTTTGTAGGAAGAGCCAACATGCATTCACTTTGCAAATGAAAACAGGGACCAGCACCTTGATAAAGGTACAGTTTCAATCACATGTTTGACTGTACGTGCACTGAATGTACATGCATAAAGAAAAATCAAATGTACCATGTAGATGGATTTTATTTGCATTTGCTGTAACTTGTGAACAGGGCTAGGGTTGTTATGAAGATAAAATGGGGAAATATGTGTGCTGTCATGAAAGGCGGTGTTAAAAAGACAGTGCAAATGAAGCTGCCTTCAACTAAATCAGACCACTGGTCCATCAAGGTCTATAATGTCTGCTCAGACTGGCAGCAGCTCTCCTAGTAGTAATAATGTAAAAGCAAAAGTAAAAACATGCAATAATAACATAGTCTTTCTGTATACTACTAATAATTATTGCATGGCATTGTGTATAGAATAGCTAAAAGATCCTGTGATTGTCTAGCAGCCAGAAGTTCTAGCTCTTTTAGAGTTATGCACCACTAGAAGGTGAGCTAGACTTGTTTTTAAGGCAAGAGCTGTTTCATAGGTGGTTTGCTATTTTCTGCTTCTGTGTCACTACCCTGGTATTCCTTGGAGGTCGCCCTTCCAAATACTAGCCAAGGCCTTTCTGTACAGTGATGGGTGGGAAATTACTTAATTGTTGTTTTTTTTAAAGCTGGCTTTTGGTTTTTGCCAAAAACTCTGGTGGGTTGAGGAACTGGAATCCAGAGTACATACAGTGGTGATTCTGAGGGCAGAACCCAACAAACCTGAGGAGGAAAGCCCAGTGCAGAGCCAGTTTGGTGTAGTTGTTAGAGTGCCAGACTAGGGTCTGGATGACTCAAGTTTTAATCTGCCCTCTTCTAAGGAAACTTGCTGCATGACTTTGGGCCAGTCATATACTCTTTCAGCCTAATCTGCCTCACACAGCGGTTGTTGAGTATCTTTAATAATAATCCCCTTACGTATTGGCCATTTCCAGCTCTCCTATTGGCTGTGCGCTCCATCAGTCATTGGCCCATCAACTGCCACTCAAGAGTAATCGTGTGCCATTGGCTGAATGCTGGGTCTGCTCCTCTTCCCTGCCCACTGTTGCCTCAGCCACTGTTCCCTGTCAGAATAACTGCCAAACGGCTGTCTCTTCTGATGAAGACACTTCTCCTGCTTGACTCCTATGGGACTAACTTTTTCCTCAGTGGCTGTTGCTAGGCAATCAAGCTTGGTTCTGTCAGTAAAAAGACAAAGGAATGAAACCCTTTCCAGGCCTTTGTGGGGAACTCATTGGGGGCAGTCCTGACTAGGGTTTCCAGTTCCAGGTTGGGAAATTCCTGGAGATTTGAAGGATGGAGCTGGGAGAGGGTGAGGTTTGAGGAGGGGTGGGACCTCAGACAGGTACAGTTCCATAGACTCCACCCTCCAAACCAACCATTTCCTCCTGGGAAACCATTGTTGCCAATCTCTAGGTGAGGGCTGGAGATCACTCAGAATTACAACTGCTCTCCAGGAGGAAGGGCAGAAGTCAGCTGCAATCAGAGGGGCAGATAACGACAGGTTGATGGTTAGCTGGGAAGGAGGTAGGTTTGCCAACTCCAGGTTGGGAAATTCCTGGAGATTTGAGGGGTGGAGCCTGGTGAGGGTGAGGTTTGGGGAGGGGTTGGACCTCAGACAGGTACGCCATAGACTCCACCCTCCAAACCAGCCATTTCCTCCTGGGGAACCATTGTTGCCAATCTCCAGGGGAGGACTGGAGATCACTCAAAATTATAACTGCTGTTCAAGAGCAGAGATTAGTTCCTCTGGAGAAAATGGTGGACTTTGTGTCATTATACCTTGCTGAGGATGCCACAGCAAATTGACACTGAGTGCCCAAGGCTGGGGCACTCTCCCAGGGCCCCCTTCTAGACCTCGATGTATTTATTTCCACAACGGACCTTATTCCTAGTATGTTATAAGCCCCTTTGGGTCCCCATTGGAGAGGAAAGCAGGGTGTAAATGTATATGCAGAGTACTGTCAAGTCACAGATGGTTTATGGCGACCCCAGCAAGGCGCTTTCAAGGCCAGTGGAAAAAAGAGGTAGTTTGCCATTGCCTTCCTAAGCAGAGTCTTCCTTGATGGTTTCCCTTCCAAATGCCAACCCTGCTCAGCTTCTGAGATCTGACAAGACTGGGGTATACCATGCCGCCTTCACTCTCAGGATTTAATATCTATCTATAGCCTGAGAAAGAGAAGGCTTAGAGGGGACATGATTGCAGTCTTCAAGTATTTTAAGGGCTGTCATGTAGCAGATGGAGCGGACCTATTCTCTCTTGCTCTGAATTGCAAGACTAGATCTAATGGGTGGAAATTACAAGGGAGTTGTTATCAGCTAAATATCAGAAGAAACTTTCTAACTGCACTGAGCTGCACAGGCCAAGTACCAGCAAGATCACCCTGAGGTGCTCAGAACAACAGAGTCTCCGTATGAGCAAAACAATCCAGGAACACATCACTTTCGTGGAAGGTAGCAGGAGTTGACTTAACAGACCACTGCTTCTTAAATGGACAATTCTATGTGACCTGCTCCATTGTGAGGTCATCAAGCAGCCTGGTGATCCTAGCACCTGAGGGCAGAACCACCAATGTGATCTAGAGAGGGGTCCTTCAGTAGAGGGGGGGGAGTACGTATGTCTCACTTCATTGCCAATGCCAAAAATTAGATCTGTGAGCACAGAGATGAATCCAGAAGCATCTGAAGACCATCAACCAATAAAGATACCTACAACAATAAAGATATACAACAATCAGCATTCTTTATGCCACTGGCTCAGTATTATCACTTCCGGTTTTCAACCGAAAGAATGAAGGATGCAGTACAACTTTAATGCAGGAATAAAGATTTTTTAAAAGTAATTTGATGGAACTAAGAGCAATGCTGAAAATTATTTTGTGTAGAGGTGGCTCTTGACTATTCACAAATACATATTATGAAATCCCAAGGTGTGATTCTGAAGTATCTAACAAGAGCTCTCAGCCTGCACAACAGTACATCATAGGTCAT
The DNA here is from genome assembly GCF_001447785.1 of Gekko japonicus. Lineage (NCBI taxonomy): Eukaryota > Metazoa > Chordata > Lepidosauria > Squamata > Gekkonidae > Gekko > Gekko japonicus. Next base: position 451,758 of record NW_015169191.1, on the reverse strand, counting down.
GAGACATGGGTTGCCTAGTATACCATTTGACTTTGCATGTCATCATTTTTCTACAAATGATGAAGCAATCAAGGACAATCAGTAGAGATGAGAGTCTTGATGAAATTATACTCGTTAAAACTGGTAGATGGTAAGGAAAGATAGTAGGTATAGTTCCCTCCCACCCCTACATCTCAGTAGTATTCTGTTCAGTTTTGCTTGCTAATTATTTTCTCCTAATGTGACTGAACATTACTCATTACATCATCTCCATGGATTAGATACACTGAAGTCAGTTCCATTGCTGAAAGTGTGAGGCACAGAAGAACACAGATGCAAACTATTTCTTCTGACTCAGCCCTATCCCCTAAATTTAGCAATCTGTCTTTATATTGGGATATTACGCCACAAGCTTGAAATTATAAAGGGACAATATGAATATTTCCATATAGATGTCAACCCAAAGGCATATCTCTATGTTTTCATGATGTCTTATCCGATTAACTCATAGCTGGGATTGTAAAACAGAATTTTGTTGCATGCTAGTTTTCAAAGAAATCTACAAGGGTCCCTGCCACACGGCAGAAAAACCCCCGGCCAAAGTGCAGCTAATCAGAGCCGCATCAAAAGAAACACACGGCGGCGGGATCACATCGATCCCCTGAGCCGCGGCGCATTCCCTCCCCGGCACGATCAGATGCCGGGGAAAGCGAGGGTGGGGAACGGGAGACTGCCGAACTGCGCATGTCTGAGCATGCACAGTTCAGCCTAAGCATTGCTTGCTTTATGCTTTTAAACTATCTTGGCCCCGGTCAAATGTAAACGTTTGGCCCGGGAGAGGGACGGATTGGGGGCGCAGCAAACGGGCGCGATCTCACAGCAACAGCGGTGCGCACCCGTCCCCGATCCGTCCCAACCCCCGAAAAGGTGCAGCAAAAATACACCACCTACCGAGGTGGTTCTTCCAGCGCAGCTGCATCAAGGCCGGCCGTGGGATCGCCGGCGCGTCCTTCTGCTGATAGCAGCATACCTAACCCCTATGCCCCACCAGTGAGCAGAGGGGACCTGGCAAACCGAGATGGACCCATGGCTGCCATCACTTGTAGTTTTTTTTCAAAGTTGGAAGAATTTTGAAGTGCTGGAATGGGCTGTACCACTTCAGACTGCCTATAGAGGAGGCACATGTTTTCTAATATTGCCCTCTGTAAAAAGAAAAAAAGAAAAACTGCGAACAAAAAAAATAGAATACTGAGGGAGACGTTCTACCCTAGCATTTTGCATGTTGTTTTCCTCTTATAGGGAATTATTAATGTACATAAACATTTAAAAATGCAAATCCTCCCTGTAGGCTGAAGTGGCACAGTCCATTTTCCCAGCTCGGCTCTGTGCTATCCCATTCAGTTGTAGACCAGATAGCAAATTCCAGCCTGGAAACTGAATGGCTAATAACAAAACATATCCTCAAGCAATAGCTCCCATTGCAAAAATATAATCTCTAACTTGAGCAAGCAGTTACTCTAAAAATGAATGGTCTCCCAGCATCTGTAAGATCTATATATCTAATAGCCAAGTTGCCCCCGGAGTGCGGATCGCTAAATCAGCACTCCGGGGGCACTTGGGGGGAGGGGGAGGTTTGTGCACACCGCCGCCTCGGAGCCGGGTGGGCGGGGGGAGGACCGGCCTTGCCGCCGCCGCACCCAGCAAAGGAGGGGGGGAGGACCGGCCTCGACGACGCCGCCTCCTCCTCGGTGAGATCGAGCGGGGGGGATGGAGGAGACGGAGCTCTTCCCCCCCCGCGAGTATCGTGGGTCCCCGTCTTGTGTGTATAATAAAAGCCAGCTTCCAGAAGTTCACCAAGAAACAGAAGTCAAGGGAGCTTTTCAGTGAGTGGATGAAGTTTAGCATACAGTCATTGGCTCCTGTTGAAGTGAAGTGACCAACACATTAAATACAGAGATCACTAGGAACTTCCTGCCTCAGTTGTTGTGTTCCACTTTCTTATCTCTGCATGAATGACAGAGAGAGAGAGAGAGAGAGAGAGAGAGAGAGAGAGAGAGATATGATACTTGTGGAGAGTGGTACAGTGGGAACAAAATATATCCAGCTTCACACAGGCATTTGGGGAACGTGCATGTATCTCTCTGCGAGCATCGCACACATACTACTGGGTATTATTGCAAGCAGACGTTCAGTCTACACCACACTCTAGTCATCCTTACAATAGGCATGTTTGTCATTCATAATATAGGGTTGTTTTTGTAAGATGTGGAAATGAATATTCAGTGAAATCCTTTTTAAAAAAATATATATTCGTATTCTGATTTTTCATTGTCTAACCATAATCCAAGTAGCACTATTGTTCTTTATCATGGCTGTAGCTTTGTGACAACTCAAAATTCTTCTGAAAAGTAACTAGACTGTACTATGCAGTTAAAGTGCCATCAAGTCCCTTCCGACTACAAGGTGACAATACACTTTTATACCATGATGTACTTCCATTGCTTGGAGCATATTTTAGACTATAAATAATTTCTTACTGTGGTTTAATTTGGGCAGAGCGTTGAAAGGATGGCTACTAGACTATTTTAACAATTATGAATAACACTTAAGTGAAAACAGTTATTTTTAGCTAGGGTATTGCCAATCCACGTGCTAGCCGGTAAATAATTCTAGATTCCTGAATCCTTCTGCTATTGCATCCCTTCCCCAATAATTATATAACCTCATCACTATGGAAAGGTTAACAGTGGAATGGCTTTTGAGGCATATTTCTAAAAGATCTAAAGAGTTTGATGTGACTGTTAAAACTCACAGGATATTTTTATCCACATTTTTGAATGGTAGGTTAGTTTTTTAGTAGCATTTAGTGGTATTAACAGTATTAATTGAAAATTATTTCTCTTTCGACTACAGGAAATTAAGAGTTTGTTGCGTCTTTCTTCAAGAGACTCCATCCTTTCTCCCACTTAGCTGTTCTTATTGGATGTGGGGTAGAGTATCTGCTTGGCATGCAGAACGTCCTGAGTTCAGTCCTCACCATCTCTGGTTAAAGGGATTAGACTGTAGATGATGCGAAAGACCTTTGCCTGAGACCCTGGAGAGCCACTGGTAGTCACAGTAGACTTGGTAGGCCAATATATTCAGTATAAGTCAGCTTCATATGTTCATGTGTGTTCACTCAACCCTAAAACTGCTTAACAAACTTCCAGGAGCATCAACCCATCAGCCAATGCTACAGTCTAGCAGATTGATACACCCAAAGAATTGTTAAGCAGCTCAAACACTGTGTGAAAAGCTCCCATGAGCCATCTGTGGCTGTAATTAGCCCACCTCTGCTCTACACAGTTCATTTTATACCCTTTGAACTTATGAAATGGAGGTTAGAACAGCACAGGTTTTGTTTCTTTAACCTCACAGTACAAGTCTAAGCATCATACATAAAGGTGTTAGTAAGATCTGGGGACATTTACATCATTATAACAGGTCAATTGTGTGTGTGATTACCTTGAATGCAGCACATAGTTTAAATTCTTCCAGTGAAGGCACACTGTTGACACTTCCACTGAGCTTAACCCAGTGGGAGCTATGATTTGGGCTTAGTTTCCATGGTTGTCAATACAGCACAGACTGGACTATATGAAGTGTGCTCTGTAACCCTCATTGATCTTTGCTGACGATGCAGTAAATCAGAAGTTGTAACAAAAACCTAGAACAACACCTTACTTTCCTTGGTCAGTTTAGGAGAACCTTAGTCCCTTTCCATTATTTGAATGGAATTCCAGTATCTGAAAGGATTTTTTTTTTAAAGCTCTTGCAGTGCTTCTAGGCTACAATACTGGCAGTGTAAACAGAGTTACACCTTTATAAACCCATTTGACTTCAAGTGAGTTAGAAGGATGTAACTCTGCTCAGGACTGCATCATAAGCACACTTGCTTGAAATTTGGAAGAAGGAATTAATACCAAGTAAATGACTAGGATGGAAATCTTCAGGAAACTTCAGAAAGTGTGAGTCTAAGGAAATACTGCAGTGAAAAATCTATCCATAAATTGAAATTAATTGGACTGCCTTTAGTTGTTTAAGTAAGTTTCCATTCTCCAGGGAAATTGCTCATTCCCAGAAAAAGCTGTTTAGTGCGGGGAAAGTACCGTATTTTTTGGACCATAAGACTCACTTTTTCTTCCAAAAAAAGTGGGAGGAAAAGTGAGTGCGTCTTATGGACCAAAGGTTCAGAATATTTTTTTCCCTGTTTTCCTCCTTTAAAAACTAGGTGCGTCTTAAGGTCAGGTGCGTCTTATGGTCCGAAAAATACGGTAAATAGAAAATACAGGGTTATGTATCTAGGTTTTTATGCCTTATCACTCAGTTGCTATGGAGTAGAATTAATTCATCAACGATGCTGAGTTTACTCAAGTACAGTGTTGTTAGGTTGACACAAAAAGTAATTGCTTGGATTTTAAGTATTTTAGAGCAGTCTGCTTCAACCCACAGTGCTGGGTTAGGATAAGCCCCTAGTAGGGCTCTTTTTGTAGAAAAAGCCCAGCAGGAACTCATTAGCATAATAGGCCACACCCAACAGCAGGAACTCATTAGCATATTAGTCCACACCCCTGACAGCACAGCTCATTACCACATTAGGCCGCACCCCCATGTTACCAGAAGTGTGGTTATCCAGCCACACCCACCTTTTGCTTGTTATTCTGTTTACCTTGTTTGTTGTCAAAACCCAGGGCTTTTTTGTAGCAGGAACTCCTTTGCATGTTAGGCCACACACCCCTAATGTAGCCAATCCTAATGAGTTTCTGCTATTGGGTGTGGCCTATTATTCTAATGAGTTCCTGCTGAGCGTGGTCAACTTGGGAGCCAGCCGGAACTCCGTTCCTGTGCGTTCCTGCCCAAAAATAGCCCTGGCCCCTCCCTACAGAGTTGCTATTTTTGTTGTATTTTCAAAAGACCCTGTGACAGTTTCTGCCCAGCACCCCAGCTTGGAGACTGGGTCAGAAAGTTGTTCTTTACTCCTGAGCTCCCCCAGGATGTGGGATTTAGGGTTCCACATGACACAACTCTATAGTAAAAGACAATTCCAGGTCTAGAAATGCAGGCTGAGAAAAGCTACTGAGACTTACAAATCCTGAGCATCTGCCTCCCCTCCTTGCCAGATGGATGCGTTGCATAGAGTGGATGATGGTCCTCCCCTCCTTCTCCTGCAGTTCCACATGCAGTCTCTCTCTCTCTCTCACACACACACACAGAAGAGACAGCTCTTTCCAGGTGTCCCCCCATTTGCATAAAAAAAGGCATTGACCAATCTGAGCCTGAGGTCCTGGAACCCAAAAGCCCAGCTTGCCCAGTATTGAGGTGCTAACATATCAAAGAGATGGCATGTTTTCACTTCTGGCTATAAAGTCAAATATCCAGTTCCCCAGCCTTGCTGCCTCCGCTGAGATGGTCAGGCTTCATATCTGCCAGGCCCCCCGAGGCCATCTGCCTTTCCATTATCACAGGACCTCTCGTTAGTATGCACATTTAGAAAGCAAGGGTGCCAGTCCTCCTGCCTTTCTTTGTATTCATACTGAGAGGTAGAGCAGGATGTACTAAAGAAGAGGAGAATTGCACTTTAGCACAAGCAGGTTCAGAGTAAAGCTCTCAATTGCCTTCTCACTCTTCCTCCAGCTAGCTCACTGTGTGCCCCACTAGTCAGTCAGTGCAGCACTTCCCCCCCCCACTTTCCTTGAAAACCCTACGGAGTCACCATAAATCAACTGTGTCTTGACAGCACTTTCCACCAACCACCTTGGTTTAGAATGTGAGTTCCTCTGTATGCAGTGGTTGGCCCTTATAAGAAAACACTGAACCACTCTTTAAAATATGCACACACCGGTACAAAGACTGTGCAACCAGATTCCAGCATTCTCTTTTGTGGGGAAAGTTAAGCAGAGGTCCATCAGTGGCTATTAGCCACAAGGTATAGATAGAACCCCCCTCCTGGATCACTGCCTTGTCGTGGCGAGGGGGCTTGTGTGGTTCGATGAGGCTGTGGGCTATGCCGTGGAAGGCCACCCAAGATGGACAGGCCACAGCAGAGAACTCAGACCAAGCGTGATCCCCTGGAGAAGGAAATGGCAACCCACTCCAGTATTTTTGCCAAGAAAACCCCATGGACAGTATCAAAAGGCTAAAAGATATGACACCGGAAGATGAGTCCCTCAGGTCAGAAGGTGTCCAATATGCTACTAGGGAAGAGCAGAGGGCAAGTACAAGTAACCCCAGTAAGAGTGAAGCGGCTGGGCCAAAGCCAAAAGGATGCTCAGTTGTGGATGTGTCTGATGGTGAAAGGAAAGTCCGATGCTGCAAAGAACAATATGGCATAGGAACCTGGAATGTAAGATCTATGAATCATAGGCTTGCCAAGTCCCCCAGGGGGGCGGGGAAATCCCCGCCCCAGAGGCCCGTTTCCCGCCGCGGCTGGGCCAAAGCCGAAAGGACGCTCAGTTGTGGATGTGTCTGATGGTGAAAGGAAAGTCCGATGCTGCAAAGAACAATACTGCATAGGAACCTGGAATGTAAGATCTATGAATCAAGGTAAGCTTGACGTGGTCAAAAATGAGATGGCAAGACTGAACATCGATATCCTAGGAATCAGTGAACTAAAGTGGACAGGAATGGGCGAATTTAACTCAGAAGACCATTATATCTACTACTGTGGCCAGGAATCTCGTAGAAAAAATGGTGTGGCCTTTATAGTCAACAAGAGAGTGCAAAAGGCAGTACTGGGATACAATCTCAAAAATGACAGAATGATTTCTGTCCGATTCCAAGGCAAACCATTCAACATCACAGTAATTCAAGTGTATGCCCCAACCACTGATGCAGAAGAGGCTGAAGTGGACCGGTTCTATGAAGACCTACAACACCTCCTAGGACTAACACCAAAAAATGATGTCCTCATCATCATAGGGGACTGGAATGCTAAAGTAGGAAGTCAAAAGGTAACCGGAATAACAGACAAGTTTGGCCTTGGAAAGCAAAATGAAGCAGGGCAAAGGTTAACAGAGTTTTGTCAAGAGAACACACTGGTCATAGCGAACACCCTTTTCCAACAACCTAAGAGGCGACTCTACACATGGACATCACTAGATGGGCAACACCAAAATCAGATTGACTATATAATTTGCAGTCAACTTCAGAGGACGGCGGAAGACGGGAAGGCCTGGCGTGATCTGGTCCATGGGGTCGCGAAGAGTCGGACTCAACTGTGCGACTGAACAACAGATAGATAGAACACTATGTCTGGGGCAGTGATGCTCTGTATTCTTGGTGATTGGGGGGCAACTGTTGGAGGGCTTCTGGAGTTCTGGCCCCGCTGGTGGACCTCCTGGTGGCACCTGGTATTTTTGGCCACTGTGTGACACAGAGTGTTGGACTGGATGGGCCATTGGCCTGATCCACCATGGCTTCCCTTATGTTGTTATGTTATGTTCTTAAGGTTGTTGAGCTAATAGTCACTTGGAAGCTTTGGATATACCTGGATGTCTTTTAATTTTTTCACTCTGAAATTCTGTTTTAATGGGTGGAGACTGAACTTGTGGGTTTAGTAGCTAAATTTCTCCCTGAGACTAATAAATGAAAATGCTGCTTTCAGAGTAGAGTTGCCAACTTTATAACTAGTCATTGTAACTGTACCTTTGAACAGCTGCTGGATGTATAGACAGCAATAAGTGGTGATGTTTGTCAGAGAAAAGCTCATCCTTGCCTTCTGTTTCTGGCTAGCCCACTGTACACCTAACTAGTCAGTCACTAATGATATGTAGTGATTACAGTGTCAGATTAGGATCTGGAAGACGTAGGTTTGAATCCCCAAATCTTGCCGTGGAAGCTTGCTGAGTGACCTTGGACCAGGCACATACTCTCACAGGCTTATTGTGAGGATAAAATGGAGAAGAGCACAATTATGTAAGTTGTTTTGGGTTCCCATTGGGGAGAAAGGTAGGGTATAAATGATGAAAATAAACAAATAAATAAATACATTTGCATTCTGAAAAGCTTTACAGATACATATCAAGCTGCCATGAAATGTGCAAGAGCAGGGCAGACTGTCTGTTGCTGAGAGCCAGCATGGTGTAGTGGTTAAGAGCGGCGGACTCTAATCTGGGAGAACCGGGTTTGATTCCCCACTCCTCCACTTGCAGCCTGCTGGGTGATCTTGGTCCAGTCACAGTTCTCTCAGAGCTCTCTCCGTTGTGGGGAAAAGAAGAAAATGTGATTGTAAGCCACTTTGAGACTCCTTGAGGTAGAGAAAAGCTGGAGAGCCAGTTTGGTGTAGTGGTTAGGAGCCGGATTCTAATCTGGGAGAACTGGGTTTGATTCTCCACTCCTCCACATGCAGCTGCTGGGTGACTTTGCATCAGTTACAAGTTTTTTCAGAACCGTTCTCGCAAGAGTAGTTCTCAAAAGAGCTCTCTCAGCCCCACCTACCTTACAGGCAGTGTTCCCTCTAAGCTGAGTTACTGTGAGCTAGCTCACGGTTTTTTAGCCTCCAGCTCACACATTTTTGTCTCAGCTCAGGAAGGAGGGCTCCAGAGCAAACTAATTTATGCAGTAGCCAAATTGCTGGCTCACAACTTTCATGTCAGTAGCTCACAAAGTAGAATTTCTGCTCACAAGCCTCCCCAGCTTAGAGGGAACATTGCTTACAGGGTGTCTGTTGTGGGGAAGGGAAAGGAGATTGTAAACCACTCTGAGACTCCCAAGTGAAGGGCAGGATATAACTCCAATCTCCATCTCCTGCTCCTCTGCTTTTTCTGTTTCAAGACTGATTAAAAATGGTGGCCTCATATGTTTGTGAGGTTTTTACAATGCAACTACAGGATGAGGAGGAATTGTGGGGATCAGTGTTGTGTAATTCTGCCTGCTCTTTGCAGGAAGGTTTCAGAGACTGATAGGGAGTTATTGTTCAACATTGTGTTACTGGAATGTTCCCTGAAAAGTTCTGCAGATTGTGGATGTATTCTGTAGCTGACACCATTTGGGTGTGCACTAGCTGTGGGGCTGCCAGTTTCAGCAGGTTTTTTGGATCATAAGGCGTTTGTGGGCTGAGACTATTCTAAGGAGATTAACAGTAGCAAGTGATCTGGCCAAGAGAAAACTGAGTGGATCAAGAACACCAGAACAGTAATACAGCAAACACAAAAGAGATATTTATTTTTCTGAGAATCCCAATCAAAACTCCTGTGAGGCTACTCCAGAATTAGTAATTTGATGAGTGGAGCATGAATATGATAGTTATATACATATAGCGAGAGATAAATAAATATAGTAGGAAAGCTGTTCAGAAGCTACCATTACAATCCCAAGCACACTTACTTGAGAATAAGACTTGCTTAAGGATAAGCCCTAATCATACTCATCTGGAAGCAGCACGTTGAATTTGTTCTTTGTAAGTAGGTACTTTGTATTGCAGAATTCCTGTGCACACTTTCCTGGGAGTGATCCCCATAGAACACAGTGAGATTTACTTTTGAGTAAGTTGCAGAGGATTGCACTGAGAGCAGTTTATGAAAAATCCAGACGGAACTGCAGCATAATTGCACCCTTTTTAGGCTGCAAGTTGAATGGGGCTGTGGAGCATCTGCTTCATATGAACAAGGCTGCAATTTCAGTGCCTGGTATCTCCAGTTAAAATGATCAGGTAGTAGGTGGCGTGAGAACTTCCCTCTGGCTGTCAAACTAGGAGGAATTTCACATTACCCTTTTTAACCCGTTTTGAAGCCGTTTTTGATCCGTCATGGAGTAAACCGGTATAGGGCTGCCATTTCACACATGGCTTTCCCCTTCCGGTAAAGAGCTGGATCTGAAGCGGTTTGCCATTTCAGACTGCACCGCTTTTTCCAACTTTTTCCCCGCCGTTTTTTGCCCGTGCGGGCGATTTCCAGCTTTTTTTTTTTAACATTCGCTTTAGAGTGCTATAAAAAACCACTCCAGGCGTTTCAGTGGGGTTGATATAATGCTGTTGCGCTATAGCGCTATAGCACTATAAAGCGAAAGTTCCAAAAAAAACACCACCCAAGCTGGAGATCGCCCACGCGGGTGAAAAACGGTGGGGGAAAAGCGCATCGGAACCGGGAGAGGAAACTGAAGACTACTTGGAAGCGGTTGACAGATAAAACGCTTCAGCCCCATTTCCTAAAAAGGACAGAAGCGTTTGTGTCTGAAATTACAAATATATTCCGGTAGGGAACCGGTTCTAAAACGGTTCTGTCTGAAATTACAGACCAGAAACCGTTTGGGAACCGTTCCTCTTCCGGATTATATCGTCTGTCTGAAATTCCTCTAGATGTTACAGTAGCCACAGGGCCAATCCATAGCTGTTTTAGCACTTTAAAAGGGATTGGGGGGGACAAGATTACCTGGTACTGCTGCACTGTGGGCCCTCAAGGGAATTTTTAAATGGCTAAGTTCTCCTCTAAAATGGCAAAAGTTTGGCCCCTACATCTTGGACAACTGCAGCTGGTTAGAGTAGACAATATTAACCTTAGCAGACTAATGATCTTGACTCAGTAGAAAGCAACTTGATGTGTTCAAGCTGGATGAAACTAATGGTGTAGTTCTCTCTTCAAAAAGAGAAGAGCGATAGAGAAAAGTGTAACAAAGTTTGAGTCCAGTGGCACCTTTAAGACCAACAATGTTTTTTTCAAGGTATAAGCTTTCGTGTGCATGTACACTTATTCAGACCAACACGGCTACCCACCAGAGAAAAGTGTGTGACAAACTAGAAAATGTAACCACTTCTTTGTGCTGTGAGGTTAAGTTCAGAGCCCATAGCAAAACTCCCTTTTAACTGCTGCCATTTTAAAACACACGAATTCCAGAGAACCCTGGCTTTTTTCTTTCCCATGCTTGATTTATTAAAAGATTCTGTGTCATTTGTAATGGAAACAGACACACAAGCATGATGGAAAGGAGGCTATTGCTACAGCAGCCGGCTAACATGCAGCCAGGAGCCCTTCATGGTGAAGTAAAAAAAAAAATCCAAACTTTTGCACGCTGTGAAGGAGATGATAAGAATAACTCGAGCAGCCTTGGTGGTTTTAAAGAAAAGAAGCCCATAAGAATATGGCGCTATTCTGGTTTTTTCCCTTGAAACTTTGCTTTTTTAGCTACTGACTGGCTGAATTCTGAGGAACTGTAGGGACTCTTATTGTGAAACTGCTGGAGCTAGAAAGCTTTAGTGAAGAATCACTGAGTCATGAAGTTGGTGTTCTCTCCTCTGACTAATCTGTATATATTATTGAGTACCTGCTAGGCTCCACTTTAGTTCCCGAAGTGGTGGTATTACAGCTGCAGCTGGTCTCTCGGTTTATGTGGGGAAAGTTGCACAGCAACACAAACTAGGTATAGAAAAGGTAAGGCATGAGGGTTACGTGTATTTATTTCTGCATGTTCAGGGTGCTTTTTGTATGTCAGATATGTAAATAAGTTAAACCAAGGGGTGGAAGATGGCAGATGAATGTAATTACAATATTTTCTTTTTTAAAAAACAACAACCGCCACCATGTAATGTGATCTTGTATGTAGCTGCTCCAAGTAGCAGAGCTAAGCTCTTTTTGTCCTGATTCTTTCTGTATCTTACTGTATTAGTTAATCTTTTTTTGTAATTGGAGCCATATGTAGGCAACACCACATTGTTTGGCATCACCTTAACATCCCCCCCCCAGTGCACTTGAGATGTCAATGTGGCAGCAGCTGTTTTAGTCCATGTGTGATTTTAGTCCATGTGTCATTTTTCACCCAGAGACAGAGACTTTTGAATGTTTTAAAATGTATTCATCACCCCACCCTCAGCATTCTGGTACAAAAAATAGCAAAGAAGGGTAAATTTGGGCTAAGAATACCCTGCAAACAAGTTCAGAAAGTGAGGACAGTTAAAAACAAAACGAAAACAGGCAAGATTTTGAGTACGGCTAGATCTTGAAAACAATCATATGATTGATCAAATGATGTGTGAATGTTTTGATTAAGTAAGCAACCCATACCATCAAGGATTCTGAATATTTTACAGAGTTTAGTATTTGAAATGCTATGGTTCATTAACAGTCTCACAAATTGTATAGGAGTGCTTCTGGGGAATGCTTCATTGTGTACTCAGTTGCTGTGGGTTTATTGTTATTTCCAGGTCTTTCAAAGGGAGTGGTGAGAGACATTTTTGTCAGTGGTACTCGAATAGCTTTGTGAGTTTCAGAGCAGCTGCCTCTAAAACAGCTTGGTTTTTCTGTCTGCCTGTCTCCCTGACTGCAGTAGACATTTGTTTAAATGTTAGAATGGGACACAAAGTACGTGAAAGTTTCCTGGCAGCAGCTACCTAATTAGAAAGAATGCTGGGAAAAGTCAAGCTTGCTTTTTCTTTTTTTTTCTTTTAATAATGATATGTTTCCAGAAACTTGGAAAGCGGAGAGATGCATTGGCTTTCAAAGAGAAACCAATGTTTGTGTTGAGATCAGCATTAGATGAATCTAAAGCACACTCATCTAAAAATAGGAATGGGCATATTTTGCATTTTAGAAAGAGTTTAGAGGGAGGGAGGGAAGAACCATTCTATACAAATATTTTGTGTATTATGCTAAACCACTGAGTGATTTACAAGAGCAAATG
>NW_015169191.1:354395-439103 GCF_001447785.1 Gekko japonicus | reverse complement strand
AAGACTGAAGAATTTTAACTTTCCAGGGAACAGTCAATAGTGTATTTATGTGCACACATGCATAATCGAAGGGGGCAGATTAGAGGAGCTGTGGTGTTGTCTTACTGATGCTTGCTTGTTCCTGGGAGGACCATAGGAGCCTGTGATGACCTAGACAAATGCTAACCATCATGAAAGGATTAGGATGAGTAACTGATGACATGTGCAATAGGCAGTAAATAGGAAATCTTATCTTTTGACAAATCGGTTGACCTCAAGAAACTTGACTAAAAGTTTGTGCTCAGGGTGTTAGGTGAGTCACTGGCAATTGCTGCTGAGCACAGAATGCCTGAAAGAAGCTTTCTGCTATGTTTTCTCATAGAAAGAATAAATAAAATAAATAAATATATAGCTGTCGGTTCTTGTAACCGAAGCTTCTTTTACAAGAAGCTTGAGTCTGGTTTACTTTGGAAAGGTATGAGAGTACTTATTTTGTCCAGTCACTTAAACAATATGTTTAATCACATTTTGAGATGTTGTTTGCTTCAGGTCGGTGCAATGGACTTCTGCGTAGAATTGCACTGTATGAGAAGTCACCCTCTCAGGCTGCAGGATATCCATTATTCGGATGAATACATTAAGTTAATAAAATATACATCAGAGTTTCATAATTCCATATTGAAATAGTATTGTCCTGATATATTGGAATGGGCGGCTGACTTGGAAACTGGCACTGAATAGTTAGCAGTGCTTGTTTTTTCATATGCATCTGTAAACAAATCTTTCTGTTAGGTTTCTGCAATGGAAAACAAGTGCCTGTCTGTAAAATTATAATTTTTTGTATTGTAAATTGACACTGGAGGGGCTGCCCACATTCAGTTCCCTTACTGCTAAATCCACTGTGTCGTCCTAAGCAGAGTTGCACTCATCTTTGAAGTCCGTGAGTTAGGAGGGTGTAACTCTGCTTAGGCTGGCACAGTTAACGATCTGATGTTGGATTTATTCATTAAGACTTTATGTAAATTAACAGCTAGTTATCTGACTGAGCAATTCAATATCCTATTGCAATATTTAAGTACAAACAGATGAAAGTGCATTTGATGTACATTTCTATAATTTTTTAAAAATGAAAAGGTAAGCCCAGACAGGTAGTTTGCTCACCTGGGAATGTACCATTCTGATAGCAGAGTTTGGAATACATATTCTGTGGAAAAGACTGCAGTGTTCTTAATTACTAAATAAGTTTATGAACTTTTTGCTGCCTGCAAAAAACTGAGCAAAATAGCAGTGTTTTGTTTTAGAAACTCATATAAAAGTGCCTTTTAAGATTTAGTTGTGCTTATACTAACAAACCGTGATATATCATGTATGAACTGTGAAATTTAGTCTTAGTCGCTCTTGCATCACAGGTTCCACTCTAGCAGACACTACAGAGATCAATTCTCTGGCAAAGATGACAGCTTCCAGAGGCAGGTGAAATGTCTCCCTCTGTTCCCCAACTTCTACAGGCACCGCCCCAAGTCACTGAGAATTTCCCAGGCCGGAGTTGGCAAATCCTAGTGCTAATTTAAGATGCAAGTCTACCCAGGGGTCATTTCGTAAAAAAAGAGCTAGGGGAACTCATTAGCATAACTCATTAGCATATGCCACACCCCCTGACATCAGGGGCCCGGCGGTGGACCTGCAAGGCCAGCGGGAGTGCGAGGAAGCCCCGCCAAGGCCCTCCCTGGCCCCAAGCAGGCAGGGGTGGGGAGAGGCGGGGAGGCTGGAAGCAGGGGGCGGGGCTTCGTCATGCCTCCTCCTGGCTGAATGAGGGCCGGAAGCGGGGCGGCCGGAAGCAGGGGGCGGGGCTTCGTCATGTGCCCCGCCCCCCTGACCCTCACCCGGGGGAACTGTGTTCCCCCGCGTTCCCCCCCGAAATGACCTCTGAGTCTACCAATACTTGGGAGTAAGAACTGTTGGAGTTCCAAGTGAATATGCATAGGATTAGGCTGTCCAGTTGCCCTTAGTTACTCTTCCCAGCAGGGTTTTCAGCACTGTTGTTTCACTGTATTTCTGGGTTCAGAACTGGAGTTGCATCACTGGTTATGTGAGCATGGAGAAGGAGAGAATGGTAAAACCAGGAAACAGATGACAAGGAGAAATGCCCTTGTGCAATGTGGGGAATTACATTATTATGAAGTGGTGTAACTTGATACTTTTAGTAGCCCACTGTTTGGGGAGAAAAATGCCTCTCAAGTATAGGAAGTGCCATTTCCCGGAATCCCTATCCCATCAGACAGAATCAGATTTTCCACACACCATTTGACAATTTACAAAGGCTTTTACAAAACCCTTACACCTTTGCTTAATAATAGGCCTACTGAACTTTCTGTTTAAACATGCATAGAATTGCACAGCAAGGTTTCAGACCTCATTCATGATAACTTGACCCAGTATTAGTCAAGTGTTCTTTTGTATGATATGCCTAAATTCCTTCAAATGTCTGGTTACACAGATAGAACAAGTAGCTTAAATGTTATAATAGCTAAGACCAAGTGAATGAATTCTCATACTTCATAAATGTAAAGCAAATAAGCAATTTCACCAGTTGTATAGGAGCTCTTTTTGTTGGATTGAGTCTACAAAAAAGTTCATGGAAGGAGCTGGCAGGGTTTCCCTTGCTCTGCCTTCCCCTCCCTCAGCAGCCTGTTGTTTAACCTGAAGCTTCTCTGAAGATCAGCGGAGCTTTGCAAACAGAGCCTCAGGGCAGTGGACTACAACAAAGAACAGGCGTCTCCTCTTTCCCCCTTTTCTGTTCATAGCGCGCATCATCAGAAGAGAGGAAAATAGATTTTTCTTGATTTCCCCTCTCATGTCCTGTAGCACATTTTGCTTCTGAGGCGATTCTGATCTCTCAGACAGGAATTTTGGACGAACAGCAGGCTGCTTGAGGAAAGTGGAGGAAGATCTGCCATCACCTTCAATTAATTCTCCCAATGGATCCAACCCATCTAGTGTATTATATATTATCAGGTATGTTGATACTTCCCAGCAGTCTTCCCTTTTCAGGTATTTGTCTGAGCAATGGAAACACAGAGCTGAATGAAGTATCCAAAACCCTGGCTGGTTGAAAAGCATCCAAGGGATGAGCATTGCAGGGAGGGAGTGGAATGTGGGGAAAGGGTTGAGCAGGCTGCTGCTGCTTGCTGCTTCTCTCCTGCAAAATTGTCCATCCCTCTCACATGCCCGTTGCTTTACAGTTGGGTTGTCAGGTCCTATCTGGCTGTTGGCATGGGTGCTCCTGCCCGGTTCCAGGATCTATTGGTGCACATGTGAAGCATGTGTGCTGCAAAGACATCACCAGAAGTGACATCATTGCACCGGGCATGTCATGCGGGGGACACTCTGGCATTTGGGAAAAAAACTCTATGGTCAACACAGAGTTTTAACCCAAATGCTAGAGCATCCCCTGCGTGACGTGCCTAGCATGATGATGTCACCTCTGAGTGACGCCATTGTGCTGGGCACTTAGGGTGTGATGGGGTTCTTTGGGGACGGGGCTTCCCCTGCCAGTGAGCTGGCCATCAGTGGATTGGGGCCCCAAAAGCGGGGGAAATGGCAACCCTACTTTACAGCTATGGATCCAAAACAGGGAGGGTGTTCATACTACAAGTTTAACACATTAAGTGGTGGTTGTAATGTTCACGCTTGTATCGTCCATTCTGGCCCTAACAGGCTTTCATGGTAGCTTAAAATAAAACTCATTCAACGTACACAAGTATTTTCTATATTTTATGTAAATATTTATAAATTGCCTCTCTGCCCCTTCCCTTTGTGTGGATTATCCTGGTTGCCCGGCATGCAAAGGTCATTTATGTGTGTGTATGTGTGGGGTCTTCTAGGCAAAAAGATTCAGGTTCCCCATATACAATCTTTATCTTCCCCTCCATATTCCTTCACAAGGAGACTGAGTTACTGAAGAGCTCCTGAAATATGTATTTTAAAAATATATACTATAAGAAGCTATAGTAGCTTAAGCTTTTAGAAGAAGTAATTTTTTTTCAGGTTTTCAGTCTGAAGGCATGTTTTACTGTAGGTGTTTACATATTATTAACATACAACATCTATGAATGATGACACCTGGATCTTGGCTTAAACAAGACAGTAGTATTATGATAGACCTAGTCCTCTACTGTGCCAAACTCTGTTGCATATGAAGGATAATGGAGGGCAGTGTGCACTGTCATGGGTGGAGTAACTTTGGATCTTTGTAGTCTGGAAAGGCTACTTGTTTCTAGCTCCATCGTACTTGCTCCTTTCTGTAATGGCATGCTGATCATGTAATGAAATGCTGCACAGGGTTTTGTAGGCTGGAATATTACCAAAGAAGAGCAAATATTAAAGGCTAATTCACAAAATAATAGTTTCCTGTATTAGTGCACATGGTGTACGAATAGTATGTAGCCATACTCACTGTCAAATGTGGCTTCATAGAAATGTCTGATTTGTCATAAGTTAGGAAGGACCACTTCTGAAATCTAATGCATGTCCTGTGGATTTTCAGGCAACTTCATGAAGTTCTACAACAAGAAGTGATTGCTTAAACTAGTTGTGGAGCAGGATGGGAAGGGATAGTAAGAACATCCCAAGTTAAGGGCAATAGCCGTTGCTACTGAAGTCCCTGTGTGTAATCCAGTCAGCCACCCCATCCCAGATTCTCTGTATCTCTCTTTTTAAACATTTTTTTAAAAAAACTCTTTGATTTCCTGTTGGACCTTGGAACATTTTTGAGGTCATTGTTTAGCACCTGGATTTTTAAAAAGTCTTGGTTTGCAAAGTTACTAAATTGGGAAATATGTGCTAAATGCTGAAAGTGCTGCTCATATGTCCAAATAGTAATCTATCTGAAAATAAATATCCCTGTCCTTTCTCTTCGAGTTCTCATTTTCCACTATGAATTAAACCAGTTTTCAAAATTTTGTTAAAGTAACATTTGTTTTTGTTTCAGTTTTTTGCTTGCATATTTCTTGAAAATTTGTATCTGTATCTGTACACTAGAAATGGGTTTGAGATTATTTTAGAGCACAATTTTGAGCAAGTGTAATGGTTAGAGAGTAGAACTTGGTGTCCGGTACCCTAGACCCATTCCCTAAATTGCCATGATATATATTTATGAGATTTTTACCCCGCCCTCCCCACAAGTGGGCTTAATGCACCACAAACACATAAAAGCAATTTATATAATTTAAGTTAAAATTAAAAACCCAACTAAACCTACATGATGGCAAGATGGTAAAGCCTAGACCTCAGGGATAGAACTGAGTATAACTCAGGAAGGCCATTGAGGCCACTTGGGCCAGCCCCCAGCCTATGATACAAATCGATGTAACAAGCAGTGTAGGCTAGTTGGAGTGGGGGCTGGTTAGAGCAGAGGAGGCTTTCCCCAACTCTGTACCTAGGTCTGGTTGACAAGCAGCATCTAGGAGTTCCATGCTTGGAACTCAGTTCTCTGGAGCCTGATTCATAGAATCATAGAATGTTAGCGTTAGAAGGGACCTTGCAGGTCATCTAGTCCAACCCCCTGCACTCTGCAAGAGCATAGCTGAAAGATAGCCCTACATACCTACAACATACCCGAAAAATGGTCGTCCAGCCTCCGCTTGAAAACGTCCAGCGAAGGAGCATCCACCACCTCCCGAGGCAGACTGTTCCACTGCTCAACCACTCTTACAGTTAGGACGTTTCTCCTGATATTTAGCCAGTAACGACTCCCTTGTAATTTCCACCCATTAGATCTAGTCTTGCAGTCCAGAGCAAGAGAGAATAGATCTGCTCCATCTTCTACATGGCAGCCCTTCAAATACTTGAACACTGCAATCATGTTCCCTCTAAGCCTTCTCTTTCCCAGGCTAAACATACCCAACTCTTTCAGCCTTTCCTCATAAGACTTGGATTCCAACCCTCTCACCATCCTGGTTGCCCTCTTCTGGACATGCTCGAGCTTGTCAACATCCTTCCTAAAATGTGGTGCCCAGAACTGGACACAGTACTCCAGGTGAGGCCTGACCATAGCAGAATAGAGCGGAACTACCACCTTCCGTGATCTGGACACAATGCTTCTGTTAATGCACCCTAAGATTGCATTAGCTTTCTTTGCAGTCACATCGCACTACAGGTTCATGTTTAGCTTGTGATCAACTGGAACACCTAGATCCCTTTCACATGTGCTGCTGTCAAGCCAAATCCCTCCCATTCTATATCTGTGCCTTTGATTTTTTTGTACCGAAGTGTAAGACTTTGCATTTATCTCTATTGAAATTAATTTTATTTGTCTCAGCCCACTGTTCCAGCCAAACCTTCCCAGTTTTTGGAGACTAGAAGTTTATAAGATGAGCATTGGCTCTGTTGTGACACCAGAAAAAGACAAATTATGTCCCCAGATCATTATCACTGGAAAAAATAGCGGAGGAGAATTGAGGTTTTGTTAGAACCGGAAACTTAGCTTTTAAATATAATTCCAAAAGATTATGCTAAACAAGATGTATATCTACTACCCTGTTTCCCCGAAAATAAGACCTACCCAAAAAATAAGCCCTAGCAGGATTTCTATGGATTTGTGGTATAAGTTCTAGTGTGTCTTCTTGAGAAAAAATAAATATAAGACAGTGTCTTATTTTCGGGGAAACACGGTAGTATATATCATAACTGCTGCAAGAATATTAGTGGCAAAAAAATGGAAAACGGATAAAACACCCTCAAAAGAGGACCTAATAACAGAGTTAGCGCAAATGGACAATTTGAGTTTAATACTGCAGGATAAAGACCAAAAAATACAGGATAAAAGATGGTTAAGGGTTTATAACTGGATAAAGCATGTTAAAATATGATAAGAAACGGAACAGAGAAATTAATTACTAGCTGTTATATAACATATAATGTGATGCAATGTCTCTAAAAAGTTATGTAATCGGAATCAATGAAATGTTTGTAATTAGACTGAAATACTGTAAAATGAAGTGTTAAAAAAAACATCCTTCCTAAAATGTGGTACCCAAAACTGGAGACAGTTCTCCAGGGGAGGCAGAATAGCAGAATAGAGCGGAACTACCACCTTCCGCACATTGCACTGCAGGCTCATGTTTAGCTTGTGATCAACCAGAACACCTAGATCCCTTTTACATGTGCTGCTGTCAAGCCAAGTCCCTCCCATTCTATATCTGTGCCTTTGATTTTTTGTACCTAAGTGTAGGACTTTGCACTTATCTCTATTGAAATTCATTTTATTTGTCTCCACCCACTGTTCCAGCCTATCTAGATCATTTTGAATCCTGACTCTGTCTTCTTCAGAATTAGTAATCCCACCCAGCTTCGTGTCATCTGCAAATTTGATAAGCATCCCCTCTATGTCTTCCTCCAGGTCATTTATAAAAACATTGAACAACACCTGGCCTAGGACCGAGCCCTGTGGCACTCCACTCAAGGCAAAGCCATTTACAAGCACTTGTTGGGTACGATTTTTCAACCAACCATGAATCCATCCAATGCTTGCACCATCCAGCCCACACTTAACCATCTTATCCTCAAGGATATCATGAGAAACTTTGTCAAATGCTTTACTGAAATCTAGATACACAGCATTGCCAGAGTCAACCATTTTGGTAACTCTGTCAAAAAAGGAGATAAGGTTGGTCTGGCATGACTTATTCTTGATAAACCCATGCTGGCTACTACCAATTAACTTATTCCATTCAAGGTGCTCACAGACAGAGTATTTAATAATCTGCTCTAGAATTTTCCCAGGTATTGATATCAAGCTGACAGGCTTGTAATTTCCTGGGTCTGTCTTTTTTCCCTTCTTGAAGATCGGGACAACATTTGCTCTTTTCCAGTCTTCCGGCACAACACCAGTACTCCAGTACATCTCAAAGATTAGAGCCAAAGGCTCTGAAATAACATCTGCAATTTCTTTTAGCCCCCTGGGATGCAAGCCATCCAGCCCTGGAGATTTGAAAGTATTGGGTCTGCAGTGCCCATAGAGACAAGCCTTCCCATGCCATTTTCCTGGCCTATAATGTTTCTAGGAGCTGCTGTTTGCCCAGTTTGGAGAAGCATACCTGCAATACATGTGCAGCCCATGAGTTCAGGCAACAGACCAAACAGCAGCTCCCTGGAAATGTTTCAGGTTGGGGAAATGGTTCAGCAAGGGATGCTTAAGCTCCCTCTCCATGTGCCATAATCCTGATCAAAACTGGGTCCTGTGTGCCTGGAAACTGAGGTCCAGGCATGGAAATCTGAGACCTTGTTTGTCAAATGTGAAAAAATATATAATCTTAGGCCATTCTTTTACTCTCTCAGACTGACTTATCTCACGGGAGAGCTAAGCACACTGCCCTGAGCGTAGAATAAAAATGTCTAGACAGGTAAGGAACAGTATTCATATATTACAGTTTAGTGATTGCTCAGATGATGTAGCATAAAAGGGAAGTATCTACTAATGAAAGTAGACCAATGAGTGCTTCCTTTTTTAATTGTGTTGGAGAACTTAAGTGTTTCCTGTGCTATTTCTGTGCTATTTACAATCTCCTCACAACAGGAAGGTCATTTAAGGTGTATATTCAGTTTTTAAGAACCTAGAAAATATGTATATTGAATGATGGAGCCTGGATATTGGAGAGACACTTGAGAGTGACTCACAGTATCCATCTGTGAGTCCCCAGTGAGTTGGAAGTGAAAAGCTGCCCCTGATGATCCCTGTGACTTCACTGAGAATCAGGTTTTCTCCATATGTGTCTTCATCAAAGTTAATGGAAGCAACTAAGCATTGAGGCCCTTATCTACATAATCATATGCATATTCCCAAACCTCTCCATTGGGGACAGAGGGTGTTGCGATTACGGTATGTGTGATGGAACCCAGAGGACTATTCTTGTGTTTTAGGAATAATATGGATTCAAATGAGAATTACGGTTAACTTCTATCAGATGTCTTGTAGAAAGAGTACCTACATGTCTTCAGAACTGTCTGCTTACTTCTGGTCCAAGTTTATTTTCAGTTTCCTCAGCTAGGAAGAGTCCTGTTCTCCTTTGCATCTTCTTTATCATACTTGAGGTACCAGGCATTACACCTAGAAATGTACATAAGGTTTCTATCTGAGGGAAATTTGTTTTTCTTTACAGTGCCTTGAACCTTCTAAATAAAACATTGTTTTCTGGGTGGCTGAACTGTGCATCAAATCAAAGAACTTGGGGGGGGGGCAACAGTGGGAGACCTTCTAGTGTCCTGGCCCCACTGCTGGACCTCCTGATGGTACCTGGTATTTTTGGCCACTGTGTGACAGCGTGTTGAACTGGATGGGCCATTGGCCTGATCCAACATTGGCTTCTTTTATGTTCTTAACTCTTTTTAACAGGATACTAGTAGACTAATGGCTATGTATATGGGGCCCTAGGACAGTAGGCAAAGAGGCTCTCGTCCTCCTGTTGGGCAAGTAGGGTTGCCAAGTCAAAATATCTTACCGGCGGGGGAGCCTCGCCGGGCTCCGGGAAGCGCGTGCGTGCCGCCAGCACGTCACCGGAAGTGACGCGCGACGTCGATCACGTTGAAGGTGTGGCCCCGATCGTCGGAGGGAAAACCATAGAGTTTTCCCTCTGACAATCGGGGCCACGCCCCCAACGATTGACATGGTTGTGTCACCTCTGGTGATGCAGCCATGCTGCGCTTCAGGGGGCGGAGTTACCCCAGGGCCCGATTCCGCCACGGCAGAAATTGGGTCTCTGAAGCGGGGGTTTACCCGCCACCCGCCCCCACTTGGCAGCCCCATTGGCAAGTCATATTAAATATCATAATAGAGGCCTATATGACATATGCAGTGAATGGGAGCTTTCTTGGGACTTCTTTCACATGTGTGCTTTATAGGGCTGCAAAATCTGTTCCATTTCATTTTTCTGCTTGACCCAGCAAGAGCTATGGCAGCTTCCATAGGACAGAATACCAACCATGATTGGGTGGCAATTAGCAGGCTTTTCAACCTAGCCAGCTAGTAGGGTTGCCAGCCCCTGATTGAGAAACCTCTGGAGTCTTGGAGCCTGGAGAAGGTGAAGTTTGGGGAGGGGAGGAAGCTCAGTGAAGATATGATGCTATAAAGTCAATCTCCAAAGTAGCCATTTCCTCCATAGGAAGTAATCTCTGTAGCCTGGAGATCCGCTATAATTTTGCCAGAACGCCAGGCTCCACCTGGAAGATGGAAGTCCTTCCAACTAAGTATAGCTCTGTTAGCAGGAGACTAATGTATGTATTCAAATTGTTATATAGTTAACATATTTTTAGCTATTTGAGCTTGAATCAACAAAATGTCAAGACACTTGAATATCTTCTTTTTGGAATCTTCTGCGTGATGTCTGCATGCTTGTTTGGGTTTACTTTAATCAGCTCCCTGGACTTTACTTCAGCAGGTCTTAAAAGCCATTTAGTCGACAGGGCTGTTAAGGAAACATCTGATGAGTACATAGTCTTGACATGGGACCCAGACAAGCATTTATTAAGGAAACCAATTAAATTATAGGAAGTCACTGAAGTGTAAACATGTTGCTTCCTTTTCTGGAACATGTGAGGAGACTTTCACTCTGGCAAGTCCCACCAGACTTGGAGAAGTTTTAACATTTCAGTTACTGTGGTCTTGGTCTTGAAATGTGTTTTCTTGGAAACGAGTCTTAATTGGTTATATTTGTGCGGTAGGCTTGCCTGCAGTGCTGAATTTAAGTTAGTATAGACAGTGGCGGACATCTTCCAACTAAACTAAAAAGCATCTTGGATTTGGTGTGGGCACCACTGTGAATTGTTTGTACAGTTCAAGCTGTGCTGCCTTGCTAACACTTTTTTTAAAAAAAACCCCAATGAATAACCCCATAGGTCCAAATCAGAATAATAATTGTTTGTGGGCAGTATGGTTGCTGTACACAGGCCATGGTGACATTTCCTTTTTTCTTCTTCCCCGTTCCCCCCTACTGTCAGACCTGGATTTATACATAAACCAAGTAACCGCCCTACTGCCTTGTGATACTTTGCCTGGCAAGCTACTTGATTATGTGCTTAGCTGGACTTCTTATTCACTTAGTTTAATGGGTTAGGTTGTTTGCACAGTTGCAGAACCATTGCTGTCTCCATGTGATAAGTGCAAACAACACTTTCCTTGTGTGAAGTTTTAAACACATATAATCAGAATAAGCTGTAAGTAAAGCAGACCAATAACATTCCTGACATTTGGGTATACAAAGAGAAATATAGGATTGGTTTACAGTTTAATTAATACAGTTTGGGAGCATTTAATAGAAGTTTACAGAATAGAAACATGTGAGAGGTGGTGTAGCCCAGAAGAACTCTCTCATGCAAATCTGTAATTTTAGCAGTAAAACTACGATCCAGGGTTGTCTGAGTATGTGTGTGCACCCTGACATTCAAATGGTGTCCCCATTGAAATCCCAAGCTGATAAGCTGAAAGTAGTACAGTATGAAAAGGAGCATGGGGATCGGGTATAAGAACTTTTCTCAATGGGAATGGATCCATCATCCAGCAAACATGCTCTCGAAGTCTGAAAGGAACTTCAGGCTCATGAACCTTGGATCCATTTCCCCTTCAAAAGCACGTACACTGGAATGCCAAATCTGCTTCTCCATTTTTAATGTCTTACATTGCCATTCTAAGCAGAGTTACAACCCTCTAAGCCCATTGACTTTAACAGACTTAAAAGAGTTTAATTCTGCCTACGAAGGCACTGTGAGAGCAGTTTGCTATGACAGCTTCATAGATGGAGAAAATATAACAAGAATTCAGATTCATGGGCTTCTTTGGATTACGACCCAAACAACTATACATCAGATAAGAAAATGTTAACTGCCAACGATGATGCCATAAGGCTAATTTGTCTGTTTCCAATACTGGATGCTGAAAATGTCCCTCATGGGGATTTTATGGATTTTTATAGCACTGCAGGGCAAGAACAATGTACCTGGTTCTGAGTTGTCTACACTCTTATAATTTCATCTACAGGTTCTCCTGTAGCGACTTTAACCTGTTGCCTAATTCTAAGCATATTTACTTGGAAATGTCCAATTGTTTTCCATGGACATTTACTTTCAAACTAGTGTGCTTATGATTACAAACCATGACTTATATAAATGTTTTGTATAGTCTATGTTTATATAAGGGAGGCTCGCTGCATTCAGAATATTATACTCTACTATTACAGGATTCAAAACATAAATATTTATTGGAGTAAGCATAACATTGCTGTCTTGGGGAGCATTGGCAACTTCATTCCCCCCACCCCCAAGTTGTCTGTAATTATATAGAAAAATGTTCAGAACATGAATGATCCAAACGAATGAGCATTTTAAAACTCCATTGAAGTCACAGGTTTTGGCTGAATGGTGCTCTGTTGAATGATGCTCTGTTGTATTATCTATAAAATAATGACTGCAAGACAAATTATGTTAGTCTTTATCAGCTGTAGTTACAGGCAGTCACATACAAGTGTGTACCTGTGAGAATCCAAGGGGGGTGATTTCCCACCCCCAATCTACCCAACTTCAGCTTTGCCACCACAGTGCCACCCAGCCTGCCCAACCCCAGATTTGTTGCACTTCCCTGCCCCGACTCTGACCTGCCAGCATCACCATCGCTGGCCCTGGCATGGCTCCCAGCATGGCTACATGCGCCAGGCCAGGCACAGCTCCCTGCCCCCCATTTCTGCTGTCCCCCCCCCATTGAAGCTAGGGTTGTGCTGGCAGGCTGGGGTGGGGGGAGCTGCCACTACTGAGGTGACAAAACGAGGGTTGGGAGGGCTGGGGAGCAGGGAACCAAACCAGGCCTGGGTTCTGGAGGGTTGTCTCCTCCTCCCTCCCAACCAGGGTGCCCAGGTGAAGTGTGCCACTGCCTGGCTACAGTGGGTTCCCCTCACAGCTCTAGGAGAGAGGTGATTTAGATTTTTCTGCAGACCTTGAGGGCCCTAAATTTGCATTTCCTTCTGCCCGATCCGGGAATTTAATTATCCACAGATTAGGGTACAGTTGGCTATTAAATATATGATAACAACCGATAGCCCAGGCATTCACCCCTATTGACTTCTATGAGCCTGCTATGTGGGGAGGGCGGGATATAAATCGAATAGAATAAATAAATAAAGGCTAGTTGAATCAGTTCAGTTTGGCTCAGATATGCATTTGCAGTGCAGACAGCAGTGTGCATCTAGAAACTTATTGAAGGCAGTTTTTAAAAGCTGCTTTATACATACAGATCTTTCTTTCTGGACTGGGATATAGGCAATATTCATAAAAACAACCTCCATTGTCCTGAATGGAAAATGGTGGGGCATTTTGTCAGTATGTTTTGTTTTAGCTGAAGACAGATGCGAGATTTTTACTTTCTTGTAATTGCCCTTTTAAAATACGCTCCAGGGCACAACAGTCTTTTAGGAAATGCACTGAGGCTGAGTCTATTTCTTGACAATGGATATGCTTTCCTTTCCTAGGTCTCAGACCTGTTGTTTGTGGATTTTTTAAAACCCCCAAGAGGGTAATTTTATTGGTTTTTCAATTGACTACATAACTACAACAGAAAAATATAGGAAGGGGGACTACAACTAGGGATAAAAAAAAGATACCCACACTAACTAAAATCCCAAGAGTAGGAGATCATATCCATGTTAAACTACATGTTAGTAAATACATGTTAGTATAATATACTTGTGAGTTATTTTTAGCTACTGCTTCAGTATTAATAAGTTTAATATTTTGAGAACACTTCTTGAGCATCTTCTTATTTTCATAGGGCTATTTTCAGAGTCCTTCTGCCCTTACTTCTGTCTTCTTTCTCTGAAATCATATACCATTTTGCTTGCTCCCGCACCCACTTCCTCCCCAGAGTCCTCCCCCAACCTTTAAGACCAAGTTTTATTCAGGTACAAGCTCTCCCTCCTGTGCGAGACAGATCTGCACGTTCCCCCCCCCAATACCTAGCAACCCAAAACAGTCCAGTGGAGCCTGAGCAGTGGGTGTTGCCTTCTGACACACTTCCGGTGATGTTAGGGGGTATGGCATATGCAAATGAGTTATGCTAATGAGTTATGCTAATGAGCTCCTGCACCTCTTTTTCTACGAAACGACCCCTGCCGGTTTCAGCATATCTGCTAACGTCTTCATGACGTCTGCGCCCTCTGCCGATCTTGGACTTTTGCTGCCTTTTGGTTTTATTTTTCCTTGTGGAACCGCCATGTTCTCTCTTTGTTTACAATTCAACACCTCTGTTTCAGAGCTTGAAAGACTCGTCGTTTCACTCTCCAGGCTCAAGTAAGTCTCTCAAAATGTAACGCTGTTTCGCTCCCCTCCCCCCCCTTCGCTTCTTTGATCTATTCAATCGCTCAGGAGGCATCCCTCCCTGCACTCCGCTTTCTCCGCAGGGGGGGTTAGGGCTTCGCTTTACAAAAACAGTCCGTTTATCTCACACTCACGTTCATTGTTGGTTTTTTCTGACCCCGCTCTCTTCCATCGCTATTCCGCTTGATCTCCTGCGCTTGTCCCAGTCAGATTGGCTTACACCCATAGGTCACCCATCGGCTGGACCATCAGGGTGGAGGGAAGCCTCTATTCCATGGCTTCAAGCCGTCGAAGAGGCTAACCCTCGAAAGCCCTCTGGCTTGGAACCCACCGCAAGGGTTCCGTGGGAGTGCCACTTGAGGTGGCACCCCTCCAAGCCGAAGGTGTGCTAGTCGCCTCCTCGAACTTCGAGGAGAGCGACCGCCATCGCCAATCCAGCCACTGGAAATCGCCTGTTTGTGGATTTGAACTGATGGGCCATTTCCAGTACCCTGACCTACTATTTCCCATACTGGTTAATCACATGGGGGGAAAGTTAACATCTGAAAATAGAACATTAAAAAAAAAAACCTCACAATGTTATTGACATGTTTACATTCTCTGTGGGCATTTCTTACTAACTAAATGGCCCATTGGTCCCCTCTTATAAATAAACATGCCCAACTTATTCACACAAAGAATTCCTGCATAACATCTCTCCATGATACTGTGAAATGACCCAACAACGTCCAGCTAACAATTAAAGTTCAAAATATTAATTTTCTTTCTCATCTGCTATGTATAGACAGTGAACATGTAATGCACTTTTAAAATAGAAGGGAGAAGAGAAGCACTTTTTCCACTGCAGTTTATTTTAACAGATGTTTTCTTTGTTTCCTCCCCCCCATGACAACTCACCAAGGGACTGTGCTTCAAGCTCTATAGGGAACTAAAGCAACACTTATGGAACAACAGTTGCATCATCTATCATTCATCACCATTTAGATCCAAGTATTGTTGCAACATTTAGACTTGATTGATGCCTCATAAACATAGTTTTACTATTATTTATATGTATGGTTTGAGAATAACACCAAATTCCTTTTCGTACTCTTGAACATTCCTGGAAAAGGAGGCAGCTAGTAGTGAACCCTGCAAACAATATCTTTAAAACCAAATGGTGACAGAAACTTGGAAGCTCTTGGTATATAACTTTTGAATGAAACGTGGAAAAATGAATAGGTGAAATTGCCCATTCTGTTGCATTATGCCAAAATATCGATGGCCTGCTTCATTAATATTTCTTAGAAAAGTCAGAAGGGTGATGGTGGGGGGGGGGTTGATGGTAAGAGTAATACTTAGGCTTGCCAGTCTCTGGTGGGGGTGGGGATTCCCTGCTTTTGCGGGCTCTGGCCCACTGCCAGCCACCTGGCTGGTGGGGGAAACCCCACCCCAACAGATATCCCTGAGCAATGTCTCCAGTGCACTGACATCACTTCCACAAGTGATGTCAGTGATGTTGGGGGTGATGCTCTACTTTTTGGGCAAAACTCTATGGTTTGTAGCCATTTTTACCACAGAGTTTTGCCCAAAAAGCAGAGTGTTGCCCCAATGTAATTATGACATCACTTCCGGAAGTAATGTCAGTGCAATCAGCACTGGAATCACCCCCCAATCCCCCCACTGGCAGGAAGAAGGCAGTGCTTTTCTTACACAGTAAGACCTAAGCAGTCATGCAGAATTTTCTAGTTTCTCTTACTAAAGTCATCGTACCACTGGTGGTGTTTTGTATCTTGAGAGAGCTCATTCGTTTGCTGTAAGATAAAACAGCCCAAATTTTGACTAGCCAGATTGGAGCAGACATCACATTTTTTTATTCTTGTCTCCTAGCCCAGCAGACACCAGTTCCAAAGCAGTGGACCAGTCATCATTGTCAGTCTAGACCTGATTTGGTGAGCGAAGGTCATTTCCCAGTCCAAATTCTCCTTCCATTCTTCCCTCCCTCCTGCCACCATAGCTATAACTCATATTCTCCTAGGACCAGCAGCCTTACAAATCTAGCCTCAGAGAGATGGCTGATTTATGAAGAGGTTTGACTGAACTTCAGAAATGAAATACCTACCCCTTGTGTCCAAATGTTTTCTGTTCCCTCAGGCCAGTTGACAGTTATATACTGGCTTATAATAGGACCTGTATTCTGTGAAGCCTGCAGGAAGACTTCAGTAAAACTTATTGTTGTTTATTTTGGAAGCTGTAAAGAGAGAAGTTGCCTAGTCTTGTTTGGCATTTTCTTTGTGGTGCTGCTTAGGTAAAATAGTCTGCGGTTTCCAGGAGAACAGAAGGCAGAGATTTGCTGTTCATACCAGCTTAAAGCAGAGTTTCAGTTGCTGAGCAGAGATGGCAAATGCTAAATGTGTAGCTGTTTGGAATGCTTAGATCTGAGATCGTTATTTTATGGTGTGTAGTTTATTGTTTGCATAAAGGTAAAGGTAAAGGTTCCCTTGCTCGAAAGCCAGTCGAATCCGACTCTAGGGTTGCGGTGCTCATCTCCGTTTCAAAGCCGAAGAGCCAGCGCCGTCCGAAGACGTTTCCGTGGTCATGTGGCCGGCATGACTAAACACCAAGGCGCACGGAATGCTGTTACCTTCCCACCGAAGTGGTACCTATTTATCTACTTGCAATTTCTTGCTTTCGAACTGCTAGGTTGGCAGGGATGTTAATCTTCAACACAGCCCTGAGCATGCTCAGAAGCAAGCTCTGCTAACTTCAGCAGCATTTGCTCTCTAGAGAGTACCTTTATTCTGCCACCTTAGTACTGAGTTAATGTTGACTTCTTGCAGAGCTCTGTTTAACATACAGCTGTGGGGTTCAAAATCAGAGACATTGTGGAGTTACAATCTTGAATACTTGTGTAGAATTTTTAATTAATACAATATCATCTCTGAATGTGGAGGTGACATAGCAGTCTTTACTTTTAGAATGAATGATTTCTATATTTGGCAAAGCTACAGAGTTTAAATCAGAATAATGAAAACAGAAAGATGCTGCACACCTACCCTTCATTAGGCTTGCCAGCCTCAAAGTGGGGCCTGGAGTTATCCTGGATTTGCAGTTGATCTCCAGATTACAGAGAGCAGTTCCCTGGAGGATGCGACCATTTTGGAGGGCTCCAGAGCCTCACTGAGCTCCTCCTTCCTGGAACTCTGCCTTCCTCAGGCACTACCCTTAAATATCCAGGAATTTCCCAAACCAAAGTTGGCAACCCTATCCCACATTCTGACCAGCAGGTATCGTCTATGGATTATTCTATAGGTAAAATATAAGGATTATTCCCCTGTCCTGTTGCTGCGAAATACTGAAAGCCTTAACCAGATTTTCTATTTCTCTTGCATTGTACCCAGAGCTCTAGCGGTTTTGAAACAGCAAAATGACTGCTGTTTTAAATTCTGTTTCTGATTACAGCATCAGCCTTACAAGATGATCCTCTCTGAGAACTTAAATGGATACACTGAAGCAAATTGTTATGTTGGAGAGAGGTTTCCTATTAAGGGAGAGTGATGTAATGCCTGTGGAATATAGCCAGTTTCTCTCCACTCGTTTTATTTATATTAGCTGCATACCAGCGAAAGATACCCCTAAAAACATGAGTGCGGCCTGCTATATTTAGCCAGGCTAGGCTAGTAATTCCAAGAGATTATGTTTATATGCAATGGAAAGAATTATTATTTTTTTTAAAAAAAGGAATTTTCAGCATCTAAATTCAATCAAATGGTTTTAGCAAAACATTTTTGGAAGGATCTTAAAAGTGAGTTTGCTTGATGCTGTCTATCTTGAAGCATGTAAATTAGTTACCCTTTTGACTAAAGCCTTGATCAGCTATTTTTACATTTATAATTTTGTATTTTAAACCAACATGTTGGTTGTAGAACAGGTCAGTGTGACATCTAAGACTCAACTGTTTGCATTCTATATCCTTTGCTCAATCCATCTTGGAATGCTTTATAAAATTCATTTAAATGGTAGATTATTCTGTCACCTTCCAACTCTACAGGCTTAGGTGAGTATGTAATTCAGTGGATGCAGGCTAGGGCTACCAGTGCTTGGCTGTGGATAAAGTTAAGTGTTCCAGCTCTCTTTTAATAACTTCAGGGCAGAGCAGTAAATACGGCATTTCCGGTCACTGCATCATAGGGTCAAAACCACACCTGCTCAATCTAGGGTTGCCAAGTTGAAAATCTTGTGGAGCGGGGAACTCCCGTTTGGTGTCCTATGCGCGCACGTGCGCGCTGCACGCACATCACCAGGAAGTGACGTTATGATGCCGGGTGTTAGATCGCGCTAACAAAGGACTCGTACAGTGATTCAGCAAGTGATTCAGCTTTATTGGAAGTAACGAGCAAGCACTAACTCAGTAAGAAACCAGAACAGAAAACAGTGGGAGCTTATGCTCCTTTTAAACATAACCGGGCTAATGTAGCCACGCCTATTTACAAATAACAACCAATGAGATTGCTAGAATAAAGACCAATGGGAGTCTTTCCCTCCTAGGGAATGGTATCGTTCTGATTGGTCGCTGTTACGAAGCGACCAATAGGAAGTTCGCTCAGAGGAGCCCTGGTCTGGCTCGAAGCTTAACATGGGAGTCCTATGAGGTGATTCATGTAATCATTTCAATACATTACAATTCCTCCCCCCTAAGTTAAGCCATCATCCCAATTGTTTTATTATTTACAAACATGCAATCAACCTTTGTACATCAGTTATTCCAACAGTATTTACACTCATAGTCCTTCAGATAAGTCGGCATTTGCCGCGAACGCTGGGACCTGCGGAGCGGTGCAGGCTCCATGGGCAGACAAGGTTGTGGGTCAGAGTGGGGTTCACTACAGCCTGGATCAGGCACAGACTCGACTGGGATTTCAGCCCCGCACACAGGGTTCTGCCCTGACTCGGGGACAGTACCGGGCCTTTCGGTACTCACCGCCTGCTCTGGGGGTGTCCACTCGACATCAGGGGATTCAGCCGTCGGAGAGTCAGCGCTGTCCCTAGCCCAACGTCTCCTTAACTGATCTATGTGGCGCCGCCATATTCGACCGTCAGCTAACTGCACCACATACATTCGAGTACCCACAGAGTCGGATATAACCCCAGGAAGCCATAAGTGCCCGTTTGCATAATTTCGTGCGAAAACCTTGTCCCCTTTTTCAAACATGCGCACCTTCGGTTGCGCAGTGGTACGCTCGGACTGATCTTCTGATAGGTCTGGGTGCATACGGTTCAAACGGGTCGTGAGTCTCCGCCCCATTAACAATTCGGCCGGACTACGGCCTGTAGCACTACAGGGGGTGGTGTGCTGCAGCAAAAGAAAGGAGCCCAGCCTCTGGCTCCAGTCCCCTTCGTCCATTTTACCCAGGGCCTCTTTGGCCGTCCTGACCATCCGTTCGGCTTGGCCATTAGATGCCGGATGGAAAGGGGCCGAAGTCATTTGGCGTATGCCATTACTCGTGAGGAAGAGCCTAAATTCCTCAGACACAAATTGAGGCCCGTTGTCACTGACGATGACGTCAGGCAACCCGTGGGTGGCAAAAAGTCGGCGGAGCGCATGGATCACAGCAAGTGATGTGGTCGATTTCATATGCACGACCTCCAGCCATTTGGACATAGCGTCCACCACAATTAGGAACATTTGCCCTTGGAGAGGGCCAGCAAAATCTATATGCAATCTGGCCCAGGGTTTACCAGATGACTCCCAGCCTTGGGGTGTAGCTTGTGGGGGATCGGGTCTGACTTGCTGGCATTTGGGACACCCTCGTACCCATTCTTCGATCTCTTTGTCCAGCCCCGGCCACCAGACATACCCTCTGGCCAACGCTTTGGTGTGTACCATACCGGGGTGACCCTCGTGCAGCGACTCTAACACTCTCGTCCTGAGTTTGTCAGGAACCACCACCCTGTTCCCCCATAATACACAGCCCTTAGAAATGGATAGTTCATTTTGACGGCTTTTGTAAGGGCCGAACTCCGGTTCAACGCTTCCAACCGGCCACCCCCTCCAAACCCAGTTTAATACTCGGGACAGCACGCTATCCTTGGCCGTGTGTGCTGCAATGTCCCTGGATGATACCGGGGGTCGAGGAAGCTCCTCAATTGCCAAGACCTCACAGGCGGGGGCAGGGTCTGCGCCAATGTCCGGCACCGGGCACCGGCTGAGGGCATCCGCATGCCCAATCGCTTTCCCAGGCCGGTGCTCTAAGTCAAAATCATAAGCCTGCAAAAATATCGCCCATCTAAGCATGCGTGGGGACATGATGTTTGGCAATTGCTTATCGGGCGCAAAAATCCCCAGTAGCGGCTTGTGGTCAGTGACCAGCAAAAATCGTCTGCCAAAAATAAAATCATGGAACTTTTTGACAGCCGCTACCAACGCCAGACCCTCCTTGTCTATCTGGGCATAGTTCCGCTCTGCCGCAGATAGTGATCTAGAATAAAAAGCGATAGGCGCTTCGCTCCCATCAGGCATCAGATGGCTTAAAACTGCGCCTACTCCAAACGGTGAAGCGTCAGCAGCTAACACCAGGAGCTTGTGTTCATCATAATGCGTGAGTACGGCATTAGATGTCAGCAGCTCCTTGACTCCCACAAAAGCCTTTTCCTCGGCCTGCCCCCACTTCCATTTTGCCTCCTTGTGCAAAAGCGCGTGCAAAGGGGCCGCCACTGATGCCTTATGCGGTAAAAACGCATGATAAAAATTCAGGAGTCCTAAAAAGGATTGGAGCTCCTTCTTACTCACCGGCCTGGGGGCGTTTTGGATTGCAGATACCTTCTCATCCGTGGGGTGGACTCCCTCTGCGTCAATGCGAAACCCCAGGAAGTCCACACTTTCCACCCCGAGCGTGCATTTTGAGCGCTTAACTCTGAGGCCGGCATTTTGAAAACGCCTGAGGACCTCTTTAACCCGGTCCAGTAGTTCCTGTTCAGACCCGCCCGCAATCAGCACGTCGTCAAAATAGGGCACTGTGCCAGGTACCCCCCTTAGTAGACGTTCCATGAGGCCCTGAAAAATCCCAGGTGCTACGTTGACCCCGAATTGCAGCCTGTTCACTTTAAAAGCCCCTTGGTGGGTTACAATTGTTTGGGCCTCGGCAGCCTCCGGGGTGACAGGCAACTGCTGGTATGCCTGGGCCAGGTCAAATTTGGCGAAAATCTTGCCACCCCCCAGGGAAGCCAAAATGTGGCTTATTACCGGGACCGGGTACGAATGTTGCTGCAGCGCCTTGTTAATCGTACATTTGTAATCGGCGCATAGTCGTATGGACCCATCTGATTTGACAGGGGTTACGATCGGGGTCTCCCATTTGCTGTATGGTACTGGCTCTAAAACCCCTTGCTCAACTAGTTTGTCAATCTCTTTTTCCACCTTATGTTTGAGAGACACAGGTACTTTCCGATACTTCAACCTAATAGGTTTGACTGACGGATCTAAGTCAAACGCAACCGGGGGGCCCTTGTACCTTCCCAACCCTTCGGCAAATACATCAGGGAACAGGTCGTACAGCATGCCCCATTTATTTTCAGACATCCTGTTAATCCCAGAAATACCGATGCCCAATGGCTCAAACCAATCTAACCCTAGCAGGTTAACCCGGTCTCCCTCTGCAATCAGGAATGACAGTTTAACACATTTCCCCTTATACTCAACAGTAACAGAGTCCCGTCCGGCCAAGGGAATTCGGTTGCCCTGGAAGTCGGACACTCTGGTTCCCGCAGGCTGGAGCCGCCGCCGGCTTCGGTTCGGGAACAACTGGCGCCAGGACGCGGCAGAAATCACCGTCACGGACGATCCTGAGTCCACCTCCATTGTACAGGGTCGGCCGTCGAGGAGTGGAGTCACGGTGATCTTGCCCTGGCTGCTGGTGCGATTTACGGCCGATGCGCTCGACAAGG
Organism: Gekko japonicus; assembly: GCF_001447785.1. Classification (NCBI taxonomy): domain Eukaryota; kingdom Metazoa; phylum Chordata; class Lepidosauria; order Squamata; family Gekkonidae; genus Gekko; species Gekko japonicus. The sequence continues at coordinate 416,849 of NW_015169191.1, read as the reverse complement.
TCGCCGTCAACTGGCAGCTTGCTTCCGATGCTGAGGAACGGGTCTTGCCTTGGGTGCTGACTGGAGTGCCCCTCTGCGCTGACCGGTTGTTAGTTGAGGGATCCTTCTTCGCTGATCTGCAGACTCTGGCCAGATGACCACGCCGCCCACACGCTCTGCAGTCGACATCACGAGCCCAACAGGAGCCGCGCTGGTGCTTCCCGCCACAACCGGAGCAAGGCTTGACGTTGGTAGTCTTCGCTGGGGTCCGCTTGCCTCGAACCGCCTATCTATACCTTGTGGCTAATAGCCACTGATGGACCTCTGCTCCATATGCTTATCTAATTCCCTTTTGAAGCCGTCCATGCTTGTAGCCGCCGCCACCTCCTGTGGCAGTGAATTCCATGTGTTAATCACTCTTTGGGTGGCAAAGACCCGGAAGTGACATCATCGTGTTGGGGATGTTGAACGGGGACGGTCTGGTTTAAGGACAATACTCTATGGCAGGGGTGTCAAACATGCAGCCCAGGGGCCTCATCAGGCCCCCGGAGGGCTTCCATCAGGCCCCCAGTGGAACTGGCCATCTCCTGTTCTGCTCGTGCTGCTACATCATAGCTTGCTTTGCCAGACTCTCTGAATCACTCAGCCATTTCATGTTTTAACCTGGGTCCTGAACTCAGAACTCTGAGCACGAGATTTCTGTGCCGAATGTCAATAAAATAAAAGTAGGTTTGCAGCTTACAGAGCTAACGTTTTAAGCATGTTTTTATTTTAAGTTAAAAAAAACACATTTGTGTTTGTGTCCTTTATAAAGTTTCTATCTCCGCTACCTGGCATTGCATTTTATGACACACGTGGCCCGGCCCGACAAGGTCTCATTTATGTCAGATCCGGCCGTCATAACAAATGAGTTCGACTCCCTGCTCTATGGTAAAACCGGCTTAAAACCAAAGTTTTGCCCTTGAATCAGAATGCCCCTGGCATGATGATGTCACTTCTGGGTGACATCATCACATCAGGGAAATCCCGTGGGGACGTGGCTGTTTGGGGGAAACTGGGGGAAACCCCACCCCAACCTGAGGACAGGCAAGGCTAGGTGAATGTGGGGTGGCAAAGACCAATGGAACAGGAAGCTGATTTCTAATTCCCCACCCCCACCCCAAAAAACAGCCACCTGTGTGCCTAACGACAGAGGACACTTTTCCAGGGTCTGTGTTCGGGTCAGGTCAACATAGGGTTGCCAGCTCAGGGTTGGAAAATACCTGGAGATTTTGGGGGGGGGGGCTGAGTAGAACAGGCTTTGGTAGGGTTGCCAAGTCCGAAGTCTTCGGGAGCGGGGGACTCCCGTCTGGTGTCCTGTGCACGCACATCACCAGGAAGTGACATTATGATGGCGGGTACGCTGGAGGCGGGGCCACGACCATCCGAGGGGAAACATAGAGTTTTCCCCTTGGATGGTCGTGGCCCTGCCCCCAGCATGCCCGGCGTCATAACGTCACTTCCTGGTGACGCGCACGCCGGGGTGGGGTTCCCCCCGGGGCCCGATCCTCCGGCGGTGGGGAACGGGCCTCTGGGGCAGGGGTTTCCCCGCCCCCCGGGGGGGACTTGGCAGCCCTAGCTCAATCTCTCCCTAACATGCTGTAAAAGGCAAAACAATTCCGTTTGAGAAAGAAGGCTGAAGTCCTGGGCGCATGTGGTCCTGGCTCTCACTTGTCCTGGAAGCAAGGAGACATGGTTTATCTGAGCCACGGCATGCTGCATAGGATGGATGACTTCCGATGATGGGCATGAATGGTGGTGTGTGTGAATGTGGTGGCCTTGCTTTTGCAGGATTCCCTTTTGCTCTCCCTGATCCCTTTTGCCGACAGTGTGTTTCTTCCCAGCTATAATAGTGCTGCTCTGAGACTTTGAACTTCTGAATCAATTACATAGCAACCTGAAAATGTTACCAAGGAGCAGTCTTGCATTAGAAATCTTCCACCAAACTATAACTGGGCAAAAGGGATTCATTTGCTTGCTACCACTGGGATATTTTATTCACTTACTTATACAGCTCACAGATGTGCATATTTGTTTGTTTTGTTTCTGCTCCACCCTTCAAGGTCCCCTGGGTGCCTCATTATAGTATTTGGGGGGAGGGGTATTCAGGGGCTTAAATGGGACATATTGAATCAGTTATTTTATACTTGTAGGATATGTTAATACAGGACTCATCCAAATAACAACCTAAAACAAAGAAGACAGAGATGTAAGACAAAAGTCCTGATTCAGGAGTTGGGAATGTGCTCTCTGAGACCCAAACCAGAGAGAGCTGTTTATGCTCAAGTCAGCACATGCAAGCTGTAGAGTCTGGGGCCTCAGGTATTAGATGAACCTCCCAGCAGAACCATCAGCAATTGCTAGAGGAAGTTGTGACTTGCTTTCTGACCACCATCACTCCCTAGTTTCTCTGCATGATCACAGGGCTGTGTTTCCCCTTCACTACTCACCATCTTTGTTCATCTGTGTTCCTCATCATGTATGGTAACTGACGATGCTGGAAGAGCAGGGTAGTTTTTTATGGAAGGTTAATTTTGCTTCTCTGGGTTCCTTTCTTGCATGTTCTTTTGAACTTTGCTGATTAAACCAGAACAATTGCACTCCCCCTGGTTCTGTGTTGGCAGCCACTAAAATGCATTGCGATCCTTAAGTGCATCCCTAAGCCTGAATCAAAGGAAATTGTAGTTCAATGGTATTAAGGGAGAACTATGCAAGGCAAATATTCTTCTGTGTGCATCTGCTGAGATCTGAACAGTGCTATCCTAAGCATACTTGCACACTTCTAAATCCATTGAAGTCAATAGGTTTAAAAGGGTATAACTTTGTTTAGGATTGTACTGTAAAGGTCATACTTGGTTTCTTTTCCCTTGGTTCACCTAGCCATAATGTATGGAGGTATTCTGATGTTGCATCTTGCTGTCAAAGTGTGATATTTTCCTACTTGTTCTCTCAGAGCAGTTTGTTAGAAAATACTGATGAGAATATTTTGCAATGGCCAAGAGGTTTTGGGGTTTTTTTAAATTTGTCTAATTCCACAGCATGCTATTAACTCTTCTGGTTAAGCTCATCTTAATTTTAAATCCAAAAGTAAATTGTAGTTGGAAAAGTTGGTTTGAAAATATCCCAGTGTTAGTGTTTCTGATAGCAGGTTCCATCTTTTGTATGACTGTGACAGACATTGCTAATGTATGAAGTAGTGCCGGGATGGTACACAACTACAGAGATGTATAATCACTTCTTGTTTAACAAATATTTCCCATTTGAACCAAAAATATAAAAATGCCCTTGTGTCTGTTTATTGAGCCACTCTTCACACATTATGGGCACAATCCTGCTAAAAGTAAACAGTATGAATTCCTATTAATTTCAGTGGGGCAGTTAAGCGTGTAAAATTCAATGAGACCACAGTGCTTTATTATGATTGAATTGTCCCTCTGTGTCATGTTCTCTTCATCTGAATTGCACTCTGCATCCTATTGTGCTTCTAAAATGAGTGGCTTAAAACAGGAGTATCTGAAGACCCAGAAATACAGTAGGCTTTAAGTTTGTAAATCTATTTGAATAATGGCATGGACAGTGATAATTCATGGCTTGGATAGTACAGAAGCATATTTGAGTTATGTAATATGCTTGGGAAGTTGTTATGTTTATCTACACAATATGTCAAAGGTGCTACAGAACCACATCTTTACATCTTTATATCTACACAATATGTCAAAGGTGCTGCAGAACCACATCTTTACATGTGTTCAGCGTGTGTACAGTCACTGTAAATGGATGGGGGCTAAGATCATGGTCTTAACTAACACATCCACAACATGTTCCTCTCCCCCAAATCTTGAGAATCATTTGAACAATATTTTAAAATTATACAGCAATAAATCAGAAATGTGTGTAGGCATGGATGCACCAAAGATATGAGAGTGGAGGCAACCAACGATCAGAAGCTGGGCTGTCCTTTCTCTGTAACTTGTAGATGACGCCTCCCTGTCCTTTCATACCTGCTAACTCTTCATGTGCTTTTCTTCTCTATCCTACCCAAAGCCTTGCCTAAAGCAATCATGCAAGTTCTGGAAAATGGGTGTTTTAGAACCAGTGCTAAAAACATAAATGCCTGCAAATTTGCCTAATTTGTGAATAGTACCTTCAACTGTAGCACATTTTGCAGCATCCAGCTGGTCCCTGGTTACTTTGTGGTGTGTGGCTGAAGAAATCAACAAAACAGTATTTCTCCTACTTTCATTTTTTACAATTTTTTAATTGATGATCTTGCCCAGCTACAATTTTATCAACCAGTGGAATTTTGTGTGTATGTTGTTATTGTTGCTCTTGTTTACATTGAGGCTGTGGTGATGACAACTGCTGCGCCAGCCAGAGTGAGTTGGGTGCCTAGGCTTGGTTGAAGCAATAAGAGAGGGAAGAGTTGGCTCTTCCAGGTACCAAGTAGCCATTCAAGCTGTCCACATTGAAGCATGTTTCCTACAGTGGCATTCTTCTGTTGCGTATGTCATTAGCTCCTGAAGAAATTCTCCCATTTAGCTCACTGGACAATTCCCCATCACTCTTATCCATGAATGTCGAACTGGACAGTTAAATTAGGAGCAACCATTAACAGGAAGAAAGCCCAGAACCTTGTTTTTCTCCTGTAAATTGTTGACATTCTGGTTATTTGTCCATTGCCACCAAAATGAATTGTACCAAGTTGTCTCCCTTCATTAGAGAAGATCTTCTTGCCCTTCTGAGTTCTATGATGAGCAACTGTGACAGTTGTTGCTAAATCAGAACCACTGGTTGCCTTTGCCACAAACTGACTCAACTTCATCACACACTATACCAACTGGTCAATAAATTGTTTGCTTATCTGATCCATATTGCCATACATATCCCATGCTCCATTAGTCTGTTTTAATAGGGCCCTTTTGCTCCTGAGCCTGATTTATGAAGTGGAGGCCTGCTTATAAGCCCTGTTTTGCATCACTGGCACTGTCATCCAGACTGGAAACAGTATCACGCAAGACTTTCTGAACAAGTGACAAGAGGATACCAGATATACCTGCCTTTGGCGATTCATGGTGAGGAGACTCCTGTAGCCCACGTGTCCCTGGAGGACATTTGGAAGGTGGGCTTCCTCCAGCCCGGTCGTAATTACATTCCCTATGAGCATAGCCAGAGGAAGTGGCATGTGGCTCACGAGATACATCAGTTGTTTTTTCCATTATATGTTGCTGTATCAGTTTTAATGCCATTCCAAAAATGTCTTTTGCATGCACATCCAGTGACCAAGGCTTTTCTGAACCACCATCATAAGACCCTGGGGGTGTAACCTTTTCAGGACCACTCACACTCACAGGCTGGCGTGTGGTCCTGCTACTGCTACTTTCCAGTCTATTCTGGATTTCCTGACGTGCCTTTTGAACAACCAGGGAGCAAAGTTTATTGACGTAACTGGAACTTTCTTGGCTTCCTCTTTGACCACTGGTGCCACTTGAGGGAAGCTTCTCAGATGCAAGGGTGTAGGCATTAGTTCTACGAGAGCCAGTTGCAGGTGTCAGGGCATGTTGAAATCCAATGGCATATTTTTGAAGGTCATTGCTTAGCCAACTCACAACATTGAGCTCTTCAGAGGAGCCTTGCTTGAAAAGGCAGACTGCACCTTCAGTATTATTGGGGTTGTTTTTCTCATTGTCTTTTATCACAATAACTTCTTTCTCCTCCAGACTGCCCAGATCAAGTTCGTTTAATCCTCTCTGATTTTTATCCTTTACATTTAGGCTGGAGACATCAACAAAGCAGATCATTTTACGGTCCTGGTCCTTCTGTCCTTCAGCGTTGTATTGGTTTACTTTACATACAGCTGCCCCGCTGCGTAACCAGTCAATTTCTTGAGTCATCTTTGGTGTGTTAAGGTAGAATTGCAGCCAGGGCCATAGAGCGTTCTTCTGTTAGGTGAGCAGCTTTGATCCTGCCAGACTCAAGGTGTTGCCTCCTCTCTCAGCTTTCCATGCTCTTCTACTGGTAAATGGGATTTTTGCCTGTGTAGACAAACGGTTTCTATGACAGCAGTGACATCATAAAGCATCAGTATCTTCAGCCAATCAGTGAGGTATCTGGGCAATGTTTTAAGAAGAGCTGGCAAAAGAAGAAGGCAGGATCTCCCTCACATGTACACAGAAGGACTAGATACTGCCTAAAAAGTAATCTAGAAAATCCACATTCTAGAATCTTAGAATTTCAAGGTTCATAGCACTGGAACGTACTTAGATTATAAAACCCAGATTCTGCTTTAAAGTTGTTGGGTTGAAAGGTTATTATGAACCTGAAAGAGGGGGGTTGCTGTTTAAAATTGAAGATTGCATCATTTTATGAACTGGAATAACTACCTATGATTCCTAAATTGGAAAAAACGGATCTCGTATATGAAAAAGAAAGATGATAAGGAGAGTGTGGCTGGTCCTCTGTTCCAGTTAGATTAGATGTCTGCTCTGTGAGGTTCGTTCAACAGCATTATTGAGTGAGAATGTTTTTAAATCATCAAAGTATTTCCTAAGGGATATGGCTGTTTTGCTTGCGAGCATTTGTATAAAAGGGAGAATTTCTGTTGCGTTCTTCCATTCTAATACTTCAGCAATGTGGAAATGATACTGCCTGCCAAGTTTTCCCTGCTGTGCCCAACCTTTTAAAAAGTAGGAGCTATGTAATTTTTTTTAATTCTATACATTTTGCACCCTCTGCAACAAATTTGGGATATACTCTTTTGGTACAAGGTTGATAAGCAGCATTATTAATCTGTGTTATAAACTGAACATTTAGTAGACCCTGAATATAGACTTGAGCACAGTTTTCCCTTTTTCTGGTAACCCCGCTTTGTTATTTTAATCAGTACTTTAAAAAATATCCTTAGCATACTGCTGGGCAACATTTTGTGATCTCACCTTCCCTGGGCATATCGTTGCTTTTAGTTTCCCCAGGACAAACATTAGCTTGAGGCCTAGTTGTCAGATAAGGAAACAAAAGCGGAAAATGAGCATGAATACAGCTGCTGGGTTTGGTGATGATAAGGCAGGAAAAGAAGAATTAGAGCAGGATATCCTTAATAATGTTCTTCATGAGTGCAGCTGGAACATTTTTTTAAAAAGTTCTCTAAAAAAGAAGCTTAATTGAAGATGTTTGATGAATGCCGCACTGTGGTCACAGTTCAATACAGAATTAGGTGCCATTAATAGCATAATTAATTAGGTGCCATTAATAGCATAAGCGTACTTAAATGGATATATTAACTTCTGGAAATGTTCAGGGAATCGGAGACCTTTTCCTTTTTTCATTTTTCCTAAACATCTGATTAACATCTTTCATACTATGCCTACTAAGGGATGTGTGGTGCCCTCTCTGATGCCTTAGTATGGGTGCTGTGTAGTTTGAGCACTTTATTAATTGTTTAGGCTTTTAAATTGTATATTATGGTTTTAAAATGTATTATAGTATTGATGTTTTTATGAGCAAGTTTTTGCTATGTAAGCCGCCCTGAGCCCTACGGGGGAGGGCGGGATATAAATTTAACAAATAAATAAATAAATATAAATAATAAATAAATAAACATGAGGGTTTTTTATTTTATTGGTGTTTTTTTAAGCAAAATATAATCAAAAACAATGAATGCTCTTTGCTTATTTCTACTAGCAAGCCCTGACTAGCAAACAGATGCAAGACAAAATAGGATGGTTTTAAAAGAATAAAAATGGGGTAGGTTTGTTAACTAGGTAAACTCCAAAATTCATGAGTGGTTACATCCATGTAACTGTCTTGTGAACTTCACATAGCACTAAACAATGCTTTGCTCTTTGCTCGTTCACAGCATCTACATGAATATAGGCGTTTTGTAGAGGAGCTAAACAGGTCATATTTACTGTTTGAAATATAATGGGAGTTGTAGTTAAAAATGGGGCTCTAATATTGTCTTTGGGCTCAGTTAGGAGCTTTTGGTTCTATTTGTTTTAGGGCTTAGTTGAGACCAGGTTTTTATCCCCCCCCCCCCCCATCCCCCGCCCCCCCAGGTGTTAAATTAGCAGTACTTTTTAGCTTAAAAAAAGGTGGTGTACTCATATATAAGGCTGCACCAATTTCCACCATTTTGCCCCTCAGGACTTGGGAGAGCCTCCAAAAGGGTGCTGGTACCAGTGCGAACTACCACAAAAAAGCCCTGTAAATTAGTATCACAAAGGAAGGAAATTCAGTGATGATATAATGATTGCTATTTGCAAATGCTCATGGAGGTTGTCTTCAAAAATGTTAGTTTTCCCCAGAAATGTCACTTACTATTAGGGCTGCCAACCTCCAGGTGGTGTCTGGAGAGCTCCCATTGTTACAACTCATCTCCAGGTTGATGGAGATGAGTTCAGCTGGAGAGAATGGCTGCTTTGGAAGGCGGACTCCATGGCATTATACCCCACTGAAATCATCCCCTCCCTAAAACCCACCCTTTTCAGGCTCTATCCCCCCAAATCTCCAGGTATCCCCCAACATGGAGCTGGCAATCCTACATACTATATCTCTTGCTTTTCTTGACCAACTGTTTACAATTGTTTTTCTCTATACATGTGTGTGCCCATGTGCATTGGAAGTGCATGAGAGTCTTTTTTTAAAAAAACAGACTAACACGTTTATAGGCTCAAGTGGTTAAGACGCTGAACTGCAGGCTGTGGAAGGTTGGTAGTTCAGCAGTTCGAGACCCGGGTGCCGCATGATGGAGTGAGCTCCCATCTCTAGTTCCAGCAGTTCTAGCAGTTTGAAAGCAAGAAATTGCAAGTAGATAAATAGGTACCACTTCGGTGGGAAGGTAACAGCGTTCCGTGCACCTTGGTGTTTAGTCATGCCGGCCACATGACCACGGAAACGTCTTCAGACAGCGCTGGCTCTTCGGCTTTGAAACGGAGATGAGCACTGCAACCCTAGAGTCGGATTCGACTTGCTTTCAAGCAAGGGAACCTTTACCTTTACCTTTAACACGTTTATGCCCTGGATTCTGAACCACTTGGTTTTGCTCCAGAGAGGTCTGACAGGGCCTGGAACACATTGTACCTGTTCCAAAAAAACTCTGGAATGGATCCCGCAGTGTGTTTTGAGCATACAAACAGGCACTGAGCATGTCTTCTCCTTGCAAAGTGCTTCCTGATCCAAACCCACAAGAATGCAGCAGGTCCCATCTGCAGTCCAGAAATCATTCCGTCACAACTGGCATCTGGCTTCCAGCCCAACTCTGTTTGGTTGGGGAGCTGGGACAGATTTCAATTCAATCCCTACTAAATCTATTTGCCCCACTTTGCCTCATGTCCTTTGTCATCCAGGCCTCAAACCCTTTGGTGTAGCATTCCATATGCCCAAAGACTCTTCCATGCTGATGTAAAAGCATCTGGGTCCTGTTGATTGTGGGAAGTACATTCGCAATAGTGCTTCAGAGCCCTATGGGTGTATACCACACATGGATGTGGAACTAGGCAGGGGCACCCGGCAGATTACATTCTGTACAGTATCATTCTGTATTATCATAATCAGGCACTTTTGGCTGCCCCTGCCCAGGTTCCAAGCAGGAAGGCTTGATCCTCACTGAGTAAGTTGCAGCCTATCCAAAGGCTTCTATGTGCCAGCATTTTAGAGATTTATTATTTAAAAGCCTGACAAGGATTGTAAGTAGGGTTGCCAAACCCCCCGTTTTGCCAGGGGTCCCCCATTTGGGGGGGTTCCCCCCGTTTGGGGGGAGGCGGCAGGGGAAGCCCCACCCCCAACACCCACAGCCACCCATCTCTCTCCCTTTAAGTGTGTGGAACCGTGTTTCCTCCCAAGCCGGATCTCCGCAAGCTTGCAGGGAAATGCCAGCTTCGTGCTCTTAAAAGGGAAACGCGGCTGCTCTTAAAGGGGAAACGTCGGCTCCTGCATTTAAAAGGAAAACACCAGCTCCTTTAAGTGCAGGGAACTGCTGTTTCTGGAGATCTGGCGCACAGGCAGGTGGGGGGGTGGATGTCCCCAACGTGATGTCATCACGTCGGGGATGCCCCGCCCCCTCCAGGAACGCCCCCAAAGTCCCCCGCTGGGGGTGGAAGATGGACTTGGCAACCCTAAACTGTAAGCCAGGGGTCCCCACCTTTTTAAAGTCTGCGGGCTTTGGAATTCTAGCACAGGAGGATGGGTGCAACCACAAAATGGCTGCTTCATAGGTGAGCCACAGCATCAGATTGCGCCATTCTACTCTTTCAACTTTTACTGTTCCGTTTGTGTCTTTACATCTGCTTTGCAATTAATGTGGAAATAGAGAGCAGTACAGATGGACTAACAGATCAGCTACAAAATCTTTCTTTTTTGTGGTGTGCTTCCTAGTAAACTAGCTACCCCAGCTTGCCATAATAGAAAGTGCTGGGCCTCAGTTTCTTTCCAGTTGAATTTGGTTCTTGCCAGCAGCCACTTCAAGGTTTCTTTTGGATGTAGTTTTATGACTACAGTAAAGTTACTGGTTAGGTACCTTCTCCGTGGTCCCTTCTTCACGGTGCTTAACACTGCCTTCTCACTGCTGCCATCGAAGATTTGGCACAGGAAGATGACAAAGGGAGGGAGGCTGGGCTAAGGAGGAGAATAATTTGTTCATTTCGGGTACATTTAATTTTGTTGGGGAAAGGGGAGGTGGCCAAAAAACTTGGCTGAAATGTTGGGTTTGAGGCAGGATTTGAATGGCATCATGAAAGTGTTCTGGGAGGCAGTTCCAGGCATAAACAAGGGGGAAGGAGACCTTTTGACTGGCTGAAGAGAAGCTGGAGGAGCAAAGGTCACCAGCGGGGATGTATTAGGATACAGGACTGGAGAAGTATGGGTGGGAGGACAAGGCCATGAAGAGCTCTGAGGGTAAGCACCAGAAGTTTGTGCTGGATTCAAGAGTAGACCAGAACACAATGTAGGGATTTAAGGAGAGGTGTTCCATGATCAGAGTTCCAAGGATGGTGAATTATTTTGCCAGCAGGGGCAAGATTAGAGAAGTTCAGCAACATCACCATGCCCAGGGCTCTCGTTGAGGGGGAGCGCTCCGGCACGGCACTCCGGAAGAGAACCTCCGGGGGGCGGGGCAGTCACGTGGTGAAGCCCCGCCCCCTTCTTCACCCCACCCTCTGCTTCGATCCTCATTCATGTGAGAACTAGGATGAAGCAGGAGGGAGGAGGGTAAGTAGGCTGCGGAGCCCGCCGGCCCTTGCCTTCCCCGGCCTTGCCTTCCTCCCCCCCCACCCCAACGATCCCTCTCCCGGCTGCGTGCAGCGCCAGGAGGAGGGCCCACCTCCCCCACCCCGATCCCTCTCCCGGCAGCTCTTCTTCCCTGCTAGGACTGAAGGTTTTGCAACCAACCTGGGCTGCCAGAGGGCACAAGAACTGAAAGCCACCTCTCTAAACTACGACGTCTATAGAAACTATTAAGAATCAAATAAGTGTCTAAAACCCTGCCCTATACTCAGAGCGGGCCTGACTCTCTGACCAGCCCGCCTCAGAGGCAAGAGAAACACTCTCCCTCACACAAGAAATTGTTCCTATCATGCCACTAAGACCCATATGGGGAACAGTCAAAGAAAAAAAACAAGATGCACCTCCGGTCCTCACATGTGATTATGGTCGGACAGTCCCTCTCTGGAGAAGCCCAAGAACGTTTCGAATCCACACTACTCCCCCCCACCCCGGGCTTCATCGCTCCATGCGCTGTCTCTGCAAAACTCCCCTTCTTTGCCCCCAGCCTGAGAAGATACAAAGCAAGGGGCGTGAGGTGCCGCCACCATTCAAGGTCCCTCCCCTCCGGCTCCTACAGCGCAAGAGGTCCGTCCCATCGTATGTTCGCCCTCCTTTCTCTCTCCCCCCCCCACCAAGAGGAGTCCTCCCGCTCGCCTTCCCCTTCTCCAGCGCTGAGCAGCCCGTCTCGTTCCTCTTCCCTCGTCGCCGCCACTCACCCACCGAGCCCAAGAGCAACCACAGCAGCCACATTGCTCCAGCGTGGCTGTCACCACCACTCTGCAAAGTTTGGGGGCTTTCGCCCGACCGCCTCGTACTGTCGGCCTGGGCCCAGGCCCAGGCTGCTGTGCGGGGAAGCAGGCGGGCAGAGGAGGAGGAGGAGGAGGAGGGACAGGGGTAGGCTCCCTCACAGTCAGCCAGCTGGACCCTCACGCCCAGCCAGCCGTCTGCACGCTCTCGCACACAGCACAGACAAATGCAAACAGTGCAAGGAGAGTTGCCATTGCGCCGCCCCGGCGGTGTTCTTGATCCGCCGCGGCTGACTCTCTGCCCTGACCTGCGGCGCTCCAGTTACCTGACCTGCCGCAGGCGCAAGCCCAGACGGGGCCTTTGTGTCTGTCTCCCTGCAGCACTTTTGATAAAGACTTCAGTTGAGAAAGTGCAGAGGCTCCAGATTGTGTGGGAGCTGCTGCCTGTACGTAGAAACGTATACCCACCTGTGTGGGAGTGTTCCAACTTCCTTTGGACTTGGTGAGGCTTTCTTATGAGTAAATACGGATAGGATCCTACTCCTCTGTTGTGATCCTAAGCATGCATATTTGGACAAGTTGCAGTGCACTAAAGTCAATGGAATGTTCATCAGAGTAAGATATGCTTAGATTTAAAGTGCACAATTACTTCAGAGTAAACTCCATATAACTTAATGGGATGTCTCAACAGATATTCATGGGGGAGGATACCATACCTGCAGATACCATATTTTTCTGTGGTTTAGCCCTGCCTTGAAACCTTGCCACAGATTCAGCCCCCTTTTAGTGCATTCATTAGAAAACAACCACATTCATTAAGAGATTGGTTGTCATAAGAATATTTGCACCTTCACTTCCAAATAACCATTATATAAGCTCTTTCTGTACCTGGTTCAACATGCCACAGAATGAGAGTGTAGATTTATGAGATGGACCACACCACTTCATGTAGGCTGAGGATCATGGAGAATTATATTTTGAAATGTTGAAAATTCCCTGCAAATGAAAACTGAAAGCAAGGGGAGGGAGGGGACAAGTGTTCTTACTGCTGTGCTTTTTTTTTTTCCTTTAGTTGCACCACCTGAATCTGAAGTGGTGCCAGTGCTATCCATTCCTCTACCTCTACTGTATGAACAAAGCCTTGTACTGGCCTAAGCAAAAGTAAAGGTTTGGTTGGAAGAACGCCTGCATCAGTGAGTCTATGCTGCTCTTTATTTGGTGGTAGAAGTGCTGTCAAATCACAGCTGACTTATGGCCAGCCACCGAGTAGGGTTTTCAAGGCAAGACATTCAGAGATGAATTCAAAGTTGTGAGGTGGACTTGGTGCAGTTTTTGTCCTCCCCCCCCCTCGATCCTTCTCCCGGTTATGCTCCAGCAGCCTCGCTAGCCCTCAAGGGCCCTTTTCCAACCTTCCCGGCGTGCAGCGGCCAGGAGGAGGGCCCACCTCCCCCACCCCGTCAATCCTTCTCCCGGTCGCTCTTCCCTGCTAGGACTGAAGGTTTTGCAACCAACCTGGGCTGCCAGAGGGCACAAGAACTGAAAGCCACCTCTCTAAACTACGACGTCTATAGAAACTATTAAGAATCAAATAAGTGTCTAAAACCCTGCCCTATACTCAGAGCGGGCCTGACTCTCTGACCAGCCCGCCTCAGAGGCAAGAGAAACACTCTCCCTCACACAAGAAATTGTTCCTATCATGCCACTAAGACCCATATGGGGAACAGTCAAAGAAAAAAAACAAGATGCACCTCCGGTCCTCACATGTGATTATGGTCGGACAGTCCCTCTCTGGAGAAGCCCAAGAACGTTTCGAATCCACACTACTCCCCCCCACCCCGGGCTTCATCGCTCCATGCGCTGTCTCTGCAAAACTCCCCTTCTTTGCCCCCAGCCTGAGAAGATACAAAGCAAGGGGCGTGAGGTGCCGCCACCATTCAAGGTCCCTCCCCTCCGGCTCCTACAGCGCAAGAGGTCCGTCCCATCGTATGTTCGCCCTCCTTTCTTTCTCTTATGTTCTTATGTCTGAGACAGTGATGCTATGCATTCTTAGTGCTTGGGGGGCAAGAGTGGGAGGGCTCCTGGAGTTTTGGCCCTGCTGGCAGACCTCCTGAGGGCACCTGGTGTTTTTGGCCACTGTGTGACAGAATGTTGGACTGGATGGGCCATTGGCCTGATCCAACATTGGCTTCTCTTATGTTCTTCTGGTCTATAAATTAAATCATCATCATCTTGTGAGGCAAGGTAAGGCTGAGAGACTGTGATGGTCCCAAGGTCACCTGCCAGGCTTCCATAGCTGAGTGGGGGATTCAAACGCAGCCTTGTCCATCAGTGTAGCCAGGAAGCCACACCGGTGAAGACCGCAACTCTCTAGATCATTGGGTTTTGTTTATGCAAAAATTAGCAGATGTGATTTTGTTGTTGTTCTGGATCCAGACTTGTCAACATTATTTATTTAAAAATGGATAACCTGCTATTCCTCCCTGAAAGTGACCTTGTTGTGGCTGACAAAAATAACACTAAATGGCAGTCAACTATAACAGGGAGGAAGGCTGCCAGTCAAACAAAAAAGGAACACTAAATCACCTCAGCCATCAATGCCAAGGAGAATAAAAATGTATTGACCTGGTATCCTGGTATCCTCCCTCTTTACCTGACATGGGTAGTTTGCTTGTTTTCCCCCCACGTGTGCCATCAGATAGGCTCCCCAGCTCTGAGTTGGGAATACCTTGAAGATTTTTGGGGTGGAGTCTGAGTGGTGGGTGTCGCCTTCTGATACACTTTCCGGTGATGTCAGGGGGTGTGGCCTTATGACACGCTTCCGGTGATGTCAGGGGGTGTGGCATATGCTAATGAGTTATGCTAATGAGCTCCGGCAGCTCTTTTTCTACAAAAAGACCCCTGAGTCCATGCCTCATTACCTTATACTTCAAAAAAGAATGGGAAGTGGGCCATACTGTACACTACCAAATGTAAGAGATTTCAGTGGAGTAAAGATGAGCAAAGGCTGCAACAACAGACTTTTTTCTAGAATGTCTCAAAATGTTCACTGCCTGAATCACTGGCTGTTCTGAGAGGGCAATGTCAAAATTCGATTCCGTGCCAGAAACAAGGTCTGTCCTGTAAATTGTGAAACAGCACTTATCTTGCGGCATTAGTCATGGAACTGGTCTATTTAACTTGGCCTCAGTAGAATGCCTGTCTGGGATGATTTGTCTATTTAAAGTTTGCGTAGAGTTGACTGCTGTTGGTATGCATGAGTGAATAAACATAATGTGCTGATGCTCCATGGTTTTAAGGAATATGCACCGCTAATACAGAGCCCATGCATTGCAGATTACTCTCTTGCTTTTCCAAGGAAGGGGTGTGTGAAGAGCCCTTATGATGATGATTGATTTATGGCTTGTTTTTCCCCAAACAGAAGCTTCCAAACTAAATCCTGCACTTCTTCTTCCTCCCTGGTCTCTTGTAACTTGTTAGGTACTGTTTTTCAGGCTCTGTGTTTAGCAGTTTCTTTGCAACTGACCCAGGCCACATGGGCAAAGCCCATTTTTCAAACAGACCCATTCTAAAACAGTGTGCGTAATGCATTGCTTATGGCACTTTGCCCTTGTATCCTTTGCTCCTTTCTTGTGGTGTGTCATTTTTGTTTCCATTTGAATGTTGTTATGTTGGGATAACCAAGCTGTTCTTCATTATATACAGGCAGGATTTGCTTGACTGCCATTCCTTGGCATTCTGCCATGTGCCAGATGTGGAGAGTCATGGCAGTGCAGTCTTCATAGACTAGATTCATGCATAACAGACTCTCAAGAATGGGCCCTTCTCCCTTCCATGGCTGTCAAATATGACCATGGTTTATCATTACATCTAAACTACAGCTAGCATTGGTGAGCTCCAGCCTGGTTCTGTTCTTCAGCATGATTTGATGTCCAGATTTGAACCTCTGTGGCAAACTCAGGTTAACAGAAAACCTGATTAGTCTTAACCATGTTGAGTGGTGGTTAGGGTTGCCAACCTACAGGTGGTGGCTGGAGATCTCTTGGGATTACAACTGATCTTCAGGTGACAAAGATCAGGTCACCTGGAGAAAATAGCCACTTTGGAAGGTGGACTCTATAGCTTTAGACCCCAATTCAGTCCCTCCCCTCCCCAAACCCCACCCTCCTTAGGCACCACCTCCCGAATCCCCAGGTATTTCCCAACCCAGAGCTGGCATCCCTAGTGGTAGTGCAGATGCAATGTTGCATCCTGGTTAAAGCCCGCAAAAGAAGGGAGGGAGGAATTACTGCTGGAGAGTGTAGCAAGGAAGGAAAAAGAAGTCCCTGAGTCAAACGTTCTCTTTGTAGGTATCTAGTGTTTTGTTTGCACAGGATCATAGAAGATGGAATGGAGTTGATCCTGTACAGTGTTATCTTTTTATTTTGGCCTGTTTCTGTCTCTTTGCTTTTTGTACTAAAGCAGTAAACTAGGAGCATTGGAGGATGCTGGTCAGAGATTCCTTGTTATGTGTTTTTCCACAAAGCATGCATCCATTATTAAGCCCTGACAGTGGATGCTCCAGAAACATGTGTGGGCAAAAGCAAAGCTGTAATGCCCAGTTTGCAGGATTTCTGTGTACTTTTTTGTTGTATTGCAAAATCAGAGCTGGGAAACATCATTTGTTCTTGTTTTTTAAGTATATGTACCCTGTATCTCCATATAGCATCATCTTCTAAGACTTAGAAGATGATGCTGTTAAAGTGCTGCACTCAATTTGCCAGCAAATTTGGAAAATGCAACAGTGGCCACAGGATTGGAAAAGGTCAGTATACATTCCAATTCCAAAGAAGGGCAATGCCAAGGAATGTTCAAACTATTGCACAATTGCACTCATATCACACGCTAGCAAGGTCATGCTCAAGATCCTACAAGCTAGGCTTCAACAGTACGTGGATAGAGAACTGCCAGAAGTACAAGCTGGGTTTCGAAGAGGTAGAGGAATGAGAGATCAAATTGCCAACATTCGCTGGATTATGGAGAAAGCAAGAGAGTACCAGAAAAAACATCTACTTCTGCTTCATTGACTATGCTAAAGCTTTTGACTGTGTGGATCACAACAAACTATGGCAGGTCCTTAAAGAGATGGGAGTACCAGACCACCTCACATATCTCTTGAGAAACCTGTATAAGGGCCAAGAAGCGACAGTTAGAACTGGATATGGAACAACTGATTGGTTCAGCATAGGAAAAGGAGTACGACAAGGATGTATATTGTCACCTTGCTTATTTAATATATATGCAGAGTACATCATGCGAAATGCTGGCCTGGATGAATCACAAGCCAGAATTGAGATTGCTGGGGAAAAGATCAACAACCTCAGATATGCAGACGATACCACTCTAATGGCAGAAAGTGAAGAGGACCTAAAGAGCCTCTTGCTCAGGGTAAAAGAGGAGAGCGCAAAAGTGGGCTTGAAGCTCAACATAAAAAAAACTAAGATCATGGCATCCAGCCCCATCACTCCTTGGCAAATAGAAGGGGAAGTCGTGGAAGTAGTGACAGACTTCACGTTCCTGGGATCCCAGATCACCGCAGACTGTGACTGCAGCCATGAAATTAAAAGACGCCTGCTCCTTGGGAGGAAAGCAATGGCGAACCTAAACAGAATGATAAAAAGTAGAGACATCACCCTGCCAACAAAAGTCCGCATGGTCAAAGCAATGGTATTCCCAGTAGTCATGTATGGCTGCGAGAGTTGGACTATAAGGAAGGCCGAGCACCGAAGAATAGATTCTTTTGAACTATGGTGCTGGAGAAGACTCTTGAGAGTCCCTTGGACTGCAAAAAGATCAAATCAGTCAATCCTAAAAGAAATCAACCCTGACTGTTCCCTGGAAGGCCAGATAATGAAACTGAAGCTCAAATACTTTGGCCACCAAATGAGAAGGGAGCACTCACTGGAGAAGACCCTGATGCTGGGAAAGATCGAAGTTCAAAGAAGACGGGGACGGCAAAGAATGAGATGGTTAGACAGTGTCATCGATGCAACGAACATGAAATTGAGCCAACTTCAGAGGATGGCGGAAGACAGGAGGGCCTGGCGGGAGATGATCCATGGGGTCGCGAAGAGTCGGACTCGACTGTGCGACTGAACAACAACAACAACAACAACAATCTCCATATAGATATCTACAAAGTGGTTCATGCAACAAAATTAAAACTGCATTAAATGTAGTAAGTCACATAAAAGAAGGAGCAACTACAGGTAAAAAAACAGCAATTCAACGACATCAGATTAAAATTTAAAACTTTCATTTTTGAGCACAATAATAATAAATCAGACTAGATTCTCAGATATTTGCAGTGCAGGTGGCACAATCAGTTGCATGGTAGATCTTCACTCTGATTAATTTTAAGTAGATATTGTCAGCAGGAGTTAAGAATATTCAACAGTATTAAACAAGTCAAGAAATGCTCACTTCCCATAGGGTTGCCAATTCCTGCTCAGGAATTACCTGGAGATTTGGAGAAGGAACATGTGGCGGATGGAGTTTGGGAAGGGGAGGCTCCTCAGCGGAGTATAATGCAATGGAGTCCACCCTCCAAAGTAGCCATTTTCTCCAGGGGGACTGTCTTCAACAGCTGGAGGTCAGTTGTGATTCCAGGAGTTCTCCAGTCCCCACCTGGATGTTGGCAACCCTAAGAGAGCCAGTGTGGTGTAGTGGTGAAGTGCACAAATCTGGGAGAACCAGGTTTGATTCCCCACTCTTCCACTCGCAGCTGCTGGATGACCTTGGCCAAGCCATAGTTTTGTCAGAGCTGTCCTTGAAAGAGTAGTTCTCTCAGACCTCTCTCATCCCCACCTACCTCACAGGGTGTCTGTTGTGGGGAGGGGAAGGGAAAGGAGTTTGTAAGCCGCTCTGAGACTCCGAGTGAAGGGCGGGGTATAAGTCCAATCTCTTCCTGTTCCTCTTCTTCTTCTTCAGACAAAGTAGCTGTGAGCCGTTCATTAATATTTAGTATTATCTTTTTAAAACAAAGAATTATCCACATAAAGGAATCAAAAACTCCCACAACTAGGCATGCACGCATATCAGCACACTGGGATCCATATTAATCCTCAACAAGAAGCGCTTCCTGAGGCAGGAGCACCCAAAGAACGTACTTCCCATGGAAAATATTTAGGGGGATTATTTCTTAATATGCAACCTTGTGTATGTTTCCACATAATTGCAGAGTTTTATTTTCAGGTTATATATTATTCACAATTAAACTGGGCAAAATTACAGTACTATACCCAAATAAAAACACACAGAGACACAGATCAAAACACCAGAAGCAATAAGCCTTCACAGCCAGTAAAACAAATGCATTCTGGGAAGAAAGGCAGAGAGCTACTGTGTAACCACCAAAAATCCTTGTTGAGTTATAAAACTACAGCTCTCGCCTGAATGATAGTACAGTTAGTGTCTTGCTGTATTGGAGAAGGTATTCCAAAAACTGGAGCCGTGACTGCAAAGCCATTGTCCCAAATTGCCACTTACCTGATCTTCTTCGAAGATGGAGGCACTCTAAATAGGAACCCTGAATTAGTGATCAGGCTGGGCCAAATGGGTTGTTTCTTCAAGCTCCTAAAGCTTTTTGGCTGGCAGCTGCTAGTGCAGGACATTCCCCTGTATCAGTCCCTCCAGAAATCTGTGGGAGCCATGTTGCAAGAGTTTGCTTTGTTTGCATAGGACCTGTGCATTCTTAAATTGCCTCCCTTGATCAGAAGGCCCTCCTCTTGAAAGTGTTCAATGTTTGAAAGTATTCACTGTCACAGGAGGGGACAAGAGAGTGGAAGCTTTGGTTGGCCTTTGTATCTGCATAATATAATAGTTTGCTTTGCAGGAAAAAGTTGTTTTTTTTAAAAAAAAATTAAGAATGGGGGTTTATTTTGTTGATAATGAAAAGCAAGCTACTGTGTTACTACCGCATTTACATATGTTCTAGTCCGCAACTGTCAAGACCACGTAATATATGATGCTCCGCTTACAGGGCAGTATTTAAGACAAGATTTTATAGCTGTCAGCGCCACTGTCTGATAAATGTTGTATATGCATACTATTATAAATATTTATATGTCATATATACAGGAAAAGGTGTGAACGCCAGCTAAAAAACCCACAACAGCATCTGGCAGATTTGAGTCAAATTCTGGACTTTCCAGCTGCAATAGACAGCACATAAACAAGTCAGTCAGATGAATCTTCCAGTAAAGACCACACAAGGATGAAGCTGATCTTTGCTTTGATAAGGGCTTTACTTAAGGAGGTAGCATTACCACAACAGAATAGCTGTTATAGTCTCTGTAGTCATAGCTCCTTTTTTTGGGGGGGTGCCTTCTGTGGAGTCTTGTGAGCAAAAATTTTACATTGTGAGCTACTGGCATTAAAGTTGTGAGCAAGCAATTTGGCTACTGCATAAATTCGTTTGCTCTGGAGCCATCCTTCCTGAGCTAGGACAAAGATGTGTGAGCCGAAGGCTGACAAACTATGAGCTAGCTCACACTAACTCAGCTTAGAGGGAACACTGGACACAACTAGTCTGGCTGTGTAGTTCCACTTGCCCTAGTGGCTTCCAGTTTAGATTACCGTAAAACACATGGCACAGAAATGCCTTTGCAAAGTTTTAAAAAACGCCAACTTGGCCAAAATGCAGCTGCTCCATTTTTGATGGGAGCTAACCTGTTTCAGCCCATGGTACCTGTGCTGCTACATCCCTGTTGGCTTCCAGTTTGTTTCTGAGCCCAGTTCCAAGATGCTGGTTTGTTAATTTTTGTATGCCTTCTCAAGCAACTTTGGAGGAGAGAGAAGGACTGAAATGCTTAAACTCAATAAACTTTAAACCCTAAAGGCTTCAGACTGGGATGCTGGAAGGACCACATTCTCCAGCATGATCCTGCCCATCTGTATCATGTTTAAACTGGGTCAAGGACTGCGCTTGGTTTGGTTGGTTGGTTTGGGCTCTTTTGTTCTTTATCACTGTCAACTTTTATGCTATTGTACTCCTGTGTTCCTGTTAAAAGTTTACTCTCATCTTGGAAGCAGGGAGTGTTTTGACACAGAGCGCAGTTTGTGACCCGATGTCTGTTTTAAGTGTTTAGCTGCTCCAAGGGTCCTTTGTGATGAGAAAACAAACTATTTTATTGAATGATTGCATATAACATTTATTTATTTACTTCGTCTATACCCCTCCTTTCTCCCCAGTGGGGACCCAAAGTGGCTTTAAAAAGTGAGGACAGCGCTGAGGCATCTTAAGTTTAGGTAGCTCAATTTCTGTACAATATTGTGTGAAATATTTTGCTTTGAATACTTACCTTCACTGCTCGTAACCAGGGTTTTCTGTGTTCTGGCTTTTTAAAGATCAGGTTCTGCACAGAAGGTGCAACCTGAGCAGACAGTGCAAATAAGCAATCTTACGTTATTTCTTATATTTCAAATCTATTCTGCATTTGCTAGTCATGTAGAGGGACCAGGATTGTGCAGGGTGCTGAATCCCACCCTCTGACCACTGGGAATCGTCTTCAGCCATTGGCTTCAAAGGGATTGCAAAGGACTGTCCACAGACCGTCAAGCCTATTACATCCTTAAGGACTAGGAACTTGGTGGCTGTTTTTTAATCTAAATCAGATGTGTGTTTTTGTTAATGCTTTTCTGTGCTTCTGTGGAAATACACCATATGCACACAGCCTTGGAGGGGGCTGGCCAAAGATAAGAATGAACATGGAGATCAATTACCTCTGGCCTTGTGGCTCTATTAAACTGTACAGATGAAGTCCCACTTGAAAAGGAAAGGCTCAGAGCGCTCCTCTCCCTTTCGCAATCTACTTCCCTCTCACCTTCTTTCATTGTACAGCCCTCCTCCAGTCACCTCCCTCCCTCCCTCCCTTCTCCCCTCATTGGGAATTTCCCCTGCTTTCTTCTCCTCCTCCTCCTAAGAATCCATCTTCTGAAAGATGCTCTTGAATTTCATTCCTGTTCAGTGTTACCTTTACAGGGCAAAAAATTGGCCAGCAGATCCATGTTCCCCAGGTCTGGTTTCTCGTCCCCTGATCCTAGCCCCCACTATGGTTGCCAACCTCCAGGTGGCACCTGGAGATCCCCGGCTATTATAATTGATCTCCAGACAACCAAGACCAGTTCTCCTTGAGAAAATGGCTGCTTTGGAGAATGGACTCCACAGCATTATAGCCTGCCGAGGTCCCTCGCTTCCCCAAACCCCACCCTTCCCAGGCTCCACCCCCAAAATCTCCAGGTATTTCCTAACCCAGAACTGGCAACCCTACCACACACACACACAGAGAGAGCTTTGGGACATGGGCTGTTGAGTAGTGGGTTGCCGCATGGATGGACGACAGACAACGACGTAGTGCATAGCACGCTTTATTAGGTACACGACAAGAACAGGGAACAAACGGTCGGCAGGCCAACTATATACACAACCAGGGGAACACCCCTGGGTCCTATTGGCGGGTTTGAATCTCCCGCCACGGTCCCATTGGTTCCCCCAGTGGAGGGACTAGGATCCTAGTCCCCATTGTTATTCCTGCTTCAAGCTCGGGGTGTTCGCTGGCCCCCCAGTGGTGGTCAGCATACACAACATGGACGGAGGGAAAACTGGGCTTAGGGAAAACATAAAGGCACACATACACACACACACACACACACAAGTCAATTTCCTTGAAGTTTCAGGCTGGACAAGAAGTGACAAGCTTGCCATTTCCCTTCAGCCTAACAGCAAGCCCTGGTGACCAAAGATTATTGTGCCTGTGCACTAGGATTCCATAGCATCATGAAGGTAGCCTGCATCATTCTCAGATAGTTTTGGTACTTTTGGAAGGTAATGCAAACAATAAATAAATTGCAATATGCCTTCATGGTGCCCTGTGTGGCCCCATTTAGAGACTTGACATGTGCAAACTTGAGATATACATTGGGGATAGACATTGGGGGTAGTAGTGATAGTAGCAACAGTAATAAAACACACTAATCTTAGGTGTGTGTTTTTTCCTGGCTCCATTGTGGACTAGGTGATAGGTAACCTGTCTCCTCCTTCCTGTGTGTGTCTGTTATGAGGATTAAACAGGGTTAAGTTTAAGATGCTGTCAAGCTAGTATGTAGGGAGGTATCTTGAAATATGTGCTTAGCCTTAGAAGGGAATGAGTTTAATCCTTGCTTAGAGAAACAGCCTTCAATAAATCACTGAAAGTTGCCCAAATAGGAACAGATGCCTCCAAATTAGAATGTGGATAAGAGTCTTTCTTGGAGCTAAACAACAGTGCAGAAACATAACTAAGGCGTATTGTGTAGCATACATCATCTGTTGCCAAATACTTTTCTAAATTGTGTTATCTATGTGCCAACCCCGCTCCCCCTGATCTCTGTGGCATTTTTTTCAGACATTTGACAATTGGACACAGATTAGTGAGAAATGATCCTGTATAACTTAAAAGGAATTACTTTGCATGTGTGTGTTGTATTCTGTCATGTTTTATTTTTCTGTGGCAGGATTTATTTACTTTCTGGCATTCCATAGAATTCACAAAGTTAACCCATGCCCAAACATTATCATCCTAAGAAAGCAGAGAACAAGTTTTGCTGGAACTTTAGATGATAAAAGAGGAAATGATTACCTTTTATGTTTTAGCACATAGGCATTCATATTTAATTGTTTTGCATTTGTTTCATTCTGAACGGTTCTCTATGTTTTTATTGCATACTGTGTTTGCATAAAAGATCCTGTTCATACCTAGTTGGATTAAGAGCCTGGAAGGGTATAATATTCCTGATCTCTATCCATGGTTACAAGATAGGCAGTACTACACAAGAGCATGGTCCCTTCCTAAGCATATATTATGCACAAATTCTCCCTGCTTTTCTTCAATACAGGTATTAACCAGTTGCTTTTTCAACTAAAGTTGGCACAGTGTTCTATTATATCTTTATTCTACCCTTCAACAAAGGAGCTCAGGCTTTGCATAAGCTGCCTCCCTTTGTCCTTACAAAATACTGTGAGGTAGGCTAACTTGAGGGAGAGTTACAAGCCCCAGGATATTCAATGAGCTTCATGATTGAGTAGAGAATAGAACCTGGGTCTCCCCAGTCCTAATCTATCCACAACAATGCACTGACTGTAACTTTAAACCCCTCCAACTTGAAACTAGTTTCACACCCTGGTTTCAAACATGGGTTATTTGATGTAACTCTTAATCATGGTTAGTGCCACAGAAGGAAGGGGAGGGAGAATTTACACACAAGAGGGAATGAGCTAGAGGGGGAGGAAATGCATGATGCCACATCTTTTCCCAAAACTGTTAGCCACGGTTAGAAGTTGGGAATGCTTTGCCTGCAGAGAGCCAGGTAGGTATTTCTCTCTTTTCTCTCCATACCCCAGGGCAAAAATAGAAGCAAAAAATTAGCTTTCTTCTAACCAGATTTCTCCTTTTTATTTGTATGTACAGGGACCCTTTAAGACTTCAGCAGCTGCAGAACCAAATCCGCCTGGAAAAAGAAGCGAGTCAGTGTTCTCATCAGCAGCAACTTGGTGTCTACCAGAGCCTGCCCTCATCGCCATCTTTCCCCCCTCCACCTTCATTCCAAGAACTTGAATCCAGCCACTCCATTGTTCCTCCTGTGCAAATGAGCGTTCTCAACTCTCATTCTGCTCCCACTATGCAGTCCTCCAGCTCCTTCAACTATGCCCGTCCTAAGCAGTTCATTGCCGCCCAGAACATCAGCCCTGCTTCAAGCTACATGACTCCTTCATCTGGATCTTCCACCTCCAGCCTCCCATCCCCAATGTCTCCCACTGCTTCCCAGAAACAATTCGGCAGAACATCTGTCCCCCCTTTCTCTCAGCCTTTTGCTCCTGAAGGGGAATACTCCTGGTCTCCTTCTTCCCCTTCACCACCACCGCCACCTCCCCCTGTTTTTAGTCCAACGTCCACCTTTTCAGTGGCTGATTCCTTCCCACTGCCACCACCTCCTCCACCTCCTCTCCCAACCTCTGTCCCATCACCCTCCCGCAGTCTATCTCCCACGTCTCGATTTTCCAACTCCACCCAATCCCCAGCAGCCTTCCTTAGTTCCATGCTACCATCTCAGCCTTCTCCTGTTGCTGTCAATGCACTTGGACTTCCGAAGGGTGTCACGCCTCCGTAAGTAGAAACATTTAAACTTCTGAAACATTATTGATGTCTCTTCTTTTCACTTTTAGTTCTGTACCTTTTCAGGCACATCATGCTAAATTAGACATGACATGAGAGATTCATGATATTATTACTGGCTTTTGATCTCTCCAAGCCAACTAGCAGCTATACAAAATCAGGAAAGGGTTGGTGGTGGAAGTGATATTCTAATGTTTCCTCCTGTCTCTCTTCAGTGATTTAAATAACTCCTTTCAAGTTGCAGTTAGTTCCATAAGAAGGAAAAGAGGTACAAGCAGCCATGTAGGGCCATTAATTACCTTTTAAAAAAAAAAAACGAGAGCTCCACTGAGCTGCAGACCGGAAGGTCTGTAGTTCGGTAGTTTGAGACCCTAGTGCCGTGTTACAGAGTAAGCTCCCGTCTCTGGACCCAGCTCCTGCCAGCCTAGCAGCTTGAAAGCAAGAAATTGCAAGTAGATAAATAGGTACTGCTTTGGTGGGAAGGTAACAGTGTTCTGTGCACCTCAGTGTTTAGTCATGCCGGCCACATGACCACGGAGAAGTCTTTGGACAGCGCTGGCTCTTTGGCTTGGAAACGGAGATGAGCACCACCCCCTAGAGTCGGATTTGACTAGCTTTCGAGCAAGGGAAACCTTTCCCTTTCCCTTTACCTGGACCACATCTGGGATGATCTCTAGTATTCTTGACATGAGACCTCAAAGCACATCTGCATGGCAGTTATATTTGTGCATCATGTTTGTGCATCATGGACTTCTACGTACATTGCAGGACAACCAGTCTTGGACTCTTTTCTTTCTTTCTTTCTTACAAGATGTTGCTGGAAATCGCCCATGAGTTGCTCATGGCAGTTTCATATTGTGGATATAGGAAGAAAGGTACTTCATTGTCTTAGAATACTTAATGTATATCCAGAGTTGCTCTACAGTGCTCCACTAGAGTTGTAGGTTATCTTCAGTTGTAGCTAAATGCTTGATGAATAGGTGGTGCCAATCAGAGATGTCTGTGTTTTGGTTATGAGCCATGTGTACTCTATACAGGTCTTGTCATTAGACATAGGGTCTAGCATCTGAGCACCTATTTCTATGAATACAGAGTGTTGCTGTTGGTGGAAACTGGGCAATAAGCTCTTTTTTCTTCTCATCTCCATAACGTGTGATCTGCTACACAGAGTGATTGACTTAAACCACAGAAATATGTACGTAGCCTCAAATTATAACCCAAACTATGTGTACTCGCCTGAGAATGTGTACACAAAGGAGACAGTGCTGGAGATTTAGATGCACAAACAAGAACCAATCAGTACATAATTCTTTACACTGCAATGGTGAAATATTATTTTGGAATGTACTAGAAAGTCCAGCATACTTAAACTGACCTTTCCATTGGCAGTAGATTCTCATTCCCCTTTTACAAAACAAAGAATGTTTTAAAAATGAGAATATCTTCTATCCAAAGCTTATTTACAGTCTTGGTTAATGTTTTAAAGCATGCTTACAGATGACATTCTTCAGGTCCACTGGGTTTGTTTATTTGTTACAGTGCCTCTCTTGGTTATTGTTCAAGGAAAGGCTGCACACCAGCAGAGCAGCACTGTAGCTCAGGTGCAGCCTTAAGCAATGTCAGTATCCTTTAGTGAACTGCGAAACTTGGCCACCAAAGAACTGAGGAGAGAGTGTAAATGCCTCCAGTTATTCCTGAAACTATCATAGCTTTGATGCCTTGTTTTCTTTAGGGTTGCTTCATCTGATAAGGTCCCAAAACAGAGGCTGCTTAAAACTCTCTGCTTGACAACAGCTCCTCACTAAAACCCTATTTTTTATTTTTTTATTTATTTATTTTTGGATTTATATCCCGCCCTCCCCGAAGGCTCAGGGCGGCTAACAACGAGGCACAAGTGCCAGAATTAAAACAGATAAAACAGTCTAAAACCATAAAACAATACAGTACAACAACAAAGTGTCAGTGCAAGATGGGGTAGAACTTCTTCAAATGGTATTGGTCCCACAACTTGTCAGCACCCTCTCCTTCCAGGGTCACCTCACACCCAGATGGAACCACATATTAGTGGTAGTGGTGCGCAATGCTCCCTCTAAGCTGTGGAGTCTTCTGAACCAAAATTCTGCTTGGTGAGCTACTGGCATTAAAGTTGTGAGCGAGCCATCTGGCTACTGCATCAATCAGTTCGCTCTGGAGCCCTCCTTCCTGAGCAAAGACAAAAATGTGTGAGCCGGAGGCTAAAAAGCTGTGAGCTGGCTCACACTAGCTCAGCTTAGAGGGAACACTGGTGGTGCGATGCTGCAAACATATCGGTGGTGGAATTGAAGTGGCGGCGGCTCCTACTCAAAAGCCTGGCAGAAGAGCTTTGTCTTACAGGCCCTGCGGAACTGAGAAAAGTCCCGCAGGGCCCGGATCTCCTCCGGGAGCTCCTTCCACCAGGTAGGAGCCACCACCGAAAATGCCCTGGCTCTAGTAACAGCAAACTTAATATCCCTGGGGCCTGGAATTTCCAGGCTGTTTTAGACAGGAAGGATTATGCTGGCTCTTGAATAACACTGTGAGACACCATATTCCAGTTTGGATCCTGGTCAGGTGTTCCTTTCAGCCTTCCTCATTACAGTCAACTTTTCCCACACAATGCCTTCCCACTCATCATGTTGTTCAGTGAAGGCCCCTCTGAGCTACCTTCTCCCTACTTCCCAAATGGCTGTTTCCCTTTGGCTCACAGTCTGGAGAATTAATAGCTAACATGACCTCAACAGTTGTGGTGAAAGTTAAGGAAGCAATTGTTGAAAATATTCTGCGCATGTACAAGAATGGAATCCATACTTAACTAAGGCCAAAAGAAGACATCTTGATTTCCCATGGAGTCAACTTTTTATAGAGCTTTCAATCAAGGCTCAATAACATTTATTCCTAAATATGTGGCATGAGAGCATGAGCAATAAATATCACATAGACATTTCAGCCCAAAGGAAATTCGTCTTTGTAAATTAGAGGCCTCTGTAGACTGTGGATTTGGCAGCATTGTCTGAGCTATCATTGTTCAAGTGAACTTCTTCCAGTTGGATAGTTTGAAGATGCTAGTTTGCCAGTGTATAGGTTTATCCTTTCCAAACTCTTACAAAAAAGTCTGACTTAAAATGTAGGTTTCTTACTGCATAAATAAAACATTAGAAATAGCAACTCTGGTACCTAGTAATCATCAGTTAAGGACTAAGCATTGGGTTGAAACTGAGTGTGTAAGAGGGATTGGATAGAGAGGGCAACACCACTCATTGGGCTATGGAAGTCCCCATTAAACCTGCTGGAGGCATTTAGCCCCTTCCCTTCCACCATGATCCTGTAAAACTGCTTGGCAAACACTGTACCAGGAAGCTTGCTTAGATGTAAGAGAACTGCTCTCATATTTTCTGTTGTGGGAAGGTTCTGGGTAAAGGGGTCAGTGAATGCCCATGCCACACTGGTCTGCTGATTTGTGGAATATTGTTCCTTTTTTCTTTTTTTTAAAGACTCCCACTTTTTCATGCTTTTGGCCACAGCCAGGGTGTTCCTGGCTATTGCCATTCCTGATTTCTGCTTACCAGCACTGGTTGTAATTCTTCTATTGGTTCCTTCCAGTTACTTATATGTCAGTATTTGAAACTAGAAAGTGTAGAGAATTTTTCCCCTGGCAGGTGCATTGAAAAGCAAAATGTAGAATGTGACCAGAACTGTGACTGTTTATTTTGGGGCGGATTTTTTCTTCTTCTTTTGGATTGATGGTGTGCATTTCTGCCTCAGATGCAAAGGTAGACCTCTGATTATATACACATTAAATGGGGAAATTGAACTGCATAGTAGAAACAGGAACTGGTTCTGTTTATTCCCCTCTGTTTATGAAAGTCCAGCGTTCACTTGTCTTGGAAGGGTGATCCAGATTTTTCCATTTGTTTATGTTCATGAAATTGCCTGGGTATGCCTGAAAGCACAGCTGGCTCACAGGGAGACACTGAAAATATATAGTATATAACCACTAGAAAGAGAATATAGTATTAGTCATCCATGCATGGCCAGACTGGAATCCCTTTCAAAGACCGGGGGGGGGAAACATTTTCAGCTTATGTGTATGTTAGCTTGAAAGGAACAGACTTAAGCAGAATTTGCTTAGGCTTGGTTGTCCACATTTTTGGTAATATTACTCAGGACGCTCACTAGCACCTGACTATGTACAGAATTGCTAACAGACAGTAATGACCTTCAATCGGAATAGCATGTACCAAATTTAATAAATACCTTTGAAACTTGAGAGGAAATGTTGCTTTGGAATGAACATAGTTTATACTTTGCACAATTACCATAAGATATCTTTTCTCTTTAGTGCTGATGTTAAATTTAATAGCTATTTCCATGTTCTGCAGACCAGTAAATCACTCTGAAAGAACTATGGGAATTGAGAGGATTAAGGAATGCTGCAGGGGAAATAGTGTCAAATTTTTTCCTTTCTCTGAATTAAAGCAGCTGGCCATCTCTTTCAAATGTGCTCTTAAAATTTTTGCAATTTTGGTTTACTAATTACTGAAAGTTCATGTATTCAAGGACTTTCAGATTCCTTTCCCCTCATCTTTAATAGTTTTGAGCAATCTCAGTGGAAGGTTCTATATCTCTGTACAGTTGCAACAATGCTTTGTGTGGTAAAGGACATCTCACATTTAAGTGGAAAAATATGGTGGCCTGCTGTGGCAAACACCTTTGTTATAACAGGAAGTTACAGATAAGGGCCATGATTCTGCTTACTATGCATAAACCCTTTGTTAATTATGATAAACACACTATGATCAAGACACTATGATAGGCAAGGCACACTAGCTTATGTATCGCTTCCATAACTAGAAGGGAAACCCTTGTAGAAACCAGCCACTGTGGACATTGCAAAAGGACCTGTTGATAGCTTCCTAGCTTATCTTTTGTGTGCTGTGACTGGCTTACTGTAAACGCAGTGCGGGCATCTATTAAGCCCATTTTCTTGATATGCTCCTGATCAACTGGTAACCAAGATGGAAACATCCTTTTTTAATTAGATAACCCTTCGGTAGCTACACATTTAGAGTTACAAAAGACTGCTATGCAGGAGAGAAGCAGTGATGCACTTGAAGGAAGCAAGGTTCTGTCTTGACCTTTGTCTGCCCGAGTGATACTTGCTAAGCATTCTGCAAGGAAATCTCTAGGTAGGTCAAAAGAGTGCCTCTTGAGACCTATTTGAAATATTCTGAAGTCACCGCTTCTTGGTATGATTGATGCAGGCCACTAATAATCCTTCAGTGGTTCAGAATCCACATGTAGCTGACGTGCTATATGTGGTTCTTCTGAGCACTGTTCCCCAATTTGGCATCTGCCCCTTGTTTCAGGAAAGTAGGCAAGGCTCTTGCCTCGAGAGGCTTGTAGTTGGCTTGTAGTTGGTATATGTTCCAACCTTAAAACAGGCAGTGCCAGAGGAACAGGTAAGTCTTCCTGAGGTGCAGGCCTCATGCCAGGGATGGAAGTACACATGGCTTGTTTGGTTGATGGCAACTGCGAATGTGGCTCTTTGCAATCTGCAAAGTGAGTCCCACTGGATGTAGGCAGCTCACCCACACTTGAATTGCACTATACTTTATTAGTGGGCAGATGATTCCACATATTGTTGAAAACTTTCATAATGGCTTATTTTTCTGCCATTTTGTATCCAAATACGCTGATTCTGAACAGCACAAGAAGAATGTATTAAATAATTTTAATTTCCTGTTAATGGCAGAAACCTTTCTTCTGAACCATCCTCAACATTTAGAGCCTCCAGCTTCCATGAACTACAACTGATCTTAGGGTTGCCAGGTCCTACCTTCTCTGCAGCAGGGGTGTTGGGGGGGGGCATTCCGGGGGGCATTCCTGGAGGGGGCGGGGATGTCATGTGACGTCCCTGATGCGATGTTGTTGTGCAGAAGTTTGAGAGCAAAACTCTGTGGTAAAATCACCCTCAAACCATAGAGTTTTGCCCAAAAGCCAGAGTGTCACTGTGCACTGTGCATAATCACCCCAATGTGATTATGTCACTTTGCATGACCTCATCACATCAGGGATGTCCCGTGCTACATGGCTGTTTGGGGTGGGGTTTCCCCCACCAGCCAGGTGGCTAGCAGCAAAAAGGAGCACCGGAAAGCAGGGGATTCCCTCCCCCCGGACCTGGGGACTGGGAACCCTAACTGATCTCCAGACTTCAGAGATCAGTTCCCCTGGAGAAGATGGAAGCTTTGGAGGGAGGATTCTGTGGCATCATAACTTCACTGAACTCCATCGTGTTCCCAAAATCCAGCCTCCCTAGGCACCACCTCCAAATCTCCAGGAATGTTGCAATCCAATGTGCAATTTGCTGCCACAGGAATATAGTAATTGCCGCAGGATTAAACAGCCTTAAAAGAGGATTAGATAGATTCATGGAGGATAAGTGTATCAATGGATACTAGCCATGGTGACTATGGGGAACCTCCACATTCAGAGGAACTGGTTGGCCACTGTGTGAGACAGAAGAAGAAGAAGAGATTGGATTTATACCCCGCCCTTCACTACCCAAAGGTGTCTCAGAGCGGTTTACAAACTCCTTTCCCTTCCCCTCCCCACAACAGACACCCTGTGAGGTAGGTGGGGCTGAAAGAACTCTGACAGAAACTGCTCTTTTTCAAGGACAGCTGTGCCAGAATTATGGCTTGCCCAAGGTCATCCAGCCAGGTGCAAGTGGAGGAGTGGGGAATCAAACCTGGTTCTCCCAGATTAGAGTCCGCGCACTTAACCACTACACCAAACAGGATGCTGGAGTAGATGGACCATGGTCTGGTAGCAACTGTATCAACATTATTTCACATTTTCAGAGCTGTTGAGCAAAGTTCATCCAAAATTTTGAAGGCTGGGAGTAAAACATTGTTCAGCATCTCATCTCACTTCAAAACTCAAATA
The DNA here is from genome assembly GCF_001447785.1 of Gekko japonicus. Lineage (NCBI taxonomy): Eukaryota > Metazoa > Chordata > Lepidosauria > Squamata > Gekkonidae > Gekko > Gekko japonicus. The sequence goes on along the minus strand of NW_015169191.1, from coordinate 384,682 downwards.
TGCTGTGGGCTACTCCTGAGTTAGTGTAGACTTAAAGGCAAGACAGCCTCTTTCAGGACTGGCACAGTAGCTAAAAAGACTGACCTGATCATTCTTGATAAACAGTTGCTTCTAGAAGAGTTTGTTTTCGATATGCTTTTGTCTGTTTCTATTTCCAGGTGATTGCTGTGGCTGCGGGAAAAAGACTCTTAGAATGATGAGCAATTTGCTGTCAATCTCAACTAAACAAAACTATGCTGTGTATGTCATGTACTGGAGAGAGGTTTATTTATGCAGGGTTCCTCAGCAGAGCTCGAAACAACATTTTACTGTTTTGTGGTTACTGTATTTGTGGGCTATGCATACAGTTTCTGCCATGTTTGAAAGGAAACTTCATAGTTGAAACTATGTGAGGGGTTTTTTAGTGGTTTTGTTATAATGGACAGGTTTTGGATTCTACCGACTGGGCACAATCCACCAAACACTGCTGCTCTGCAGTTTTCATTTCCCAAGTGGTTTCCATTGACATCAGTTGCAACTTTGCAAGGGTTGCACCCTATGTCTGAAAACATGATTTTCTTTTTCTCCCCACATGTGGCATGTTTTCTGAAATTATTTTCCCTGTATCTATCGTTGGGAAGTATTGTTGAACTTCATTCTAAACTCTAAGAGCAGTCGTGCGGGATCAGACTGTGACAGGGGTGGGCACTGATGGAATTCAAGACTACGGGAGACTCCCCCCACCAGTCCTTCTGCCAGCTCAAACATATAATTTCAGATGAGCATTGCAGTTGTATTTGCATGTTGTGAATAACCCGTTATTTTATTTACTTCTTTAAAATATGCATATTCCACTTTTTCACATAGCTCAAAAGTAATTTTGATTAAAGTAAATTAGATCATCATAAAGAACATAGCAATTAAAAGTAATGTGCAAGCATAGGAATCTCTAACATTTTTTGATCTGGGACTCATCTTTAACACCCAGGAAGAAAAATGGGTCCCATTGAGCTACAAACATGTTGCAGGAAGTCACATGACAAGAAAGTAAGGGACAGATTTTCTTTAATTTCTCTCACAATCTCTGTCCAAAATAATTGTACATTGGGACATAAATAACAGATATGTAAACAATCCCTCAAAGAAAAGTCATGCCTTATATTTAATAACATCATGTATCTTTTTTCCTTTTTTGGCATCAGATACCAGCAATAGAAAATATTATAATTATTTTTAAATTTAAATTTGACAAAGGTGAAATAATGTATCATTTGCTCAGAGATTCTGAATTAATGGTTTCAGTATTTTATAAGTTTTCCCATTTTTTCCTTTCCTTTGTCCAATAAAAGCTCCATGGCTCAATGCCTTCAGCAGCATAACGATTTGAAATTTCATTTGTAAGTTTCCTCATTCTGTGTAGATCTATCACATACTGCTTTGTAATTTATTAGTTTTAAGCAGATTACTAAAATATAGGAAAAGCTAGACTCCATTTGAATGGCAGCAAAAATCTATCACAGATGCATAAAATTTCACAGCTAAGAGAGTGATAGATCTGGTATTATTTTCTAATAAAAAAGGTAATATCTCCATATGATCTATATTTTGGACCAAAGGAAGAATTAAAAGATTTCTAGGCTCAGAAAAGTAACTATATTTAAAGGCCATGTGATACAGAGTGTCTACACTACCTGCACCACAATCACATACCCTAGCAGAGTATGATATCTTAAGTTACCTCCCTTGCAAAAGTCTAGATGGTAGGGCATTAAAAGTGTAGGGCATTAAAAGTCTAGATGGTATAGGCATGCCTATAATGAGGAGCTGCGGTGGCTCAAGTGGTTAAGATGCTGAACTGCAGGCTGTGGAAGGTCAGTAGTTCAGCAGTTCGAGGCCCGAGTGTGCCGCATGACGGAGTGAGCTCTCGTCTCTAGTTCCAGCTCCTGCCAACCTAGCAGTTCGAAAGCAAGAGATTGCAAGTAGATAAATAGGTACCACTTCGGTGGGACGGTAACAGCGTTCCGTGTGCCTTGGTGTTTAGTCATGCCGGCCACATGACCACGGAAATGTCTTCGGACAGCGCTGGCTCTTCGGCTTTGAAACAGAGATGAGCACCGCAACCCTAGAGTCGGATTCGACTGGCTTTCGAGCAAGGGAACCTTTACCTTTACCTATAATGAGGAACAGTCAAATATAAGCAGTAATTGGGAAGCTCTCCAGGTGGAAGAATACTAACAAATTGAGTAGAACAAATGCATCATGCTCTACAGAATGTACTGTTATAATCTATGTTTATAATCATTCTTATGGCTCCCTGTCTGGTAACTGCATAGAGGGAGTCCAAGGAAACATTGAGGGGCTATAGTCATTGCTCAACAAGTTTATCCCAGTTGGAAACATAAGAGTCCTCTCTGACTAAGCCGAGGTGGCCCTCTTGGATGTTGGAGTGTATAATTTTAACTTTAAGGGGGAAAGCCTTCAGCCAAGCCCAGGCTTCAAAAGATGGTTGTCCCAATTCAGCTTGGAGGGCTATTCCCACTACACAATTTGGTATTCTGCAGATGGGACGTAGGAATCTAAGAAGAATTGAATCCAAGGACCTCCCCTATTTTGTCAATCCAGATACCAAACAAATAAATATAATCCTGCGTCAAAAAACAAACACCCCCCTTCTTGAATATGGTGGTTTGGGTACTATTGCTGATTGTTGTTGTTCTTAGTGTCATTTATAGTCTGCCTTCCTCCCAGAGACTTAAGACAGTTTACAAAGTATGAAAAGCAATCCATTCAGACAGCAAAGAATGCCAGTAAATGCAGCTGTGAGAATCAGGGGGAAGGGCTGTTTAAAATGCACATTAACATGCTCTCCAGGAATTAGCATATCTATAGGGCTGTATGTCAAATGTGGTATGGGTAGAGAATTCAGCAATCAAGTTTCTAACCCTTATGGCTGCAAATATACAGTTGAAAATCTGTAGAAAATCCCCTTGTAGAAATGTCACAAGCTAGAGAAGTGGCTACGTATATTGCCAGTATATTGCCATGCCCCTCCTGTGAGTAACCAACCATCATCGGAAGGTGGTGGAGCTTGGGGAGGGACATCATAGGACATTACATTACATTACACGAGGGAAAATAAAACCAAAAGGCAGCCAGAGTCCAAGATTGGAAGAGGGAGCAGACGTCATGAAGACGTTAGCAGATATGCTGAAACTGGTATTGGAGCAGCTCGGTGGTATTAACCAGCAACTGGCCACACTAAACCAAAACTTCGCCTTGCAGCAGCGCCAGCTGGCAGAGATGGAGAAAAAAGTGGAGCAAGCAACTGAGAAGCTGGTAGAGATGGACACCGGGAACAAGAAGATGAGGAAAAGAGTGACAGAGGTGGAAATGAAACAAAAGCTGCAGGAAAACCGTTTACTTCAGCTGCAAATGGAGAAAGCAAACATGACTCTCAGATTTCAGGGACTGCCTGAAAAGGAAAAAGAAGATTTGAAGAAGACTCTGGGAGAGATCATCGCTCCAGTAACAGGCTTATCAGCGGATGAAATAATAAAAGATATAGAGTCTGCCTATCGGGTATACTCTAATTACATTTTAAAAAATAGCCTGCCTGGGGAGATTGTAGTCAAGTTTGCAAGAACAAGAAGACAGACCAGAGATGTTATATTAAAGGCAACTTCGGCAAATCCACTGAAATTTGGGAATACAAATATTAAGACGCTAAAAGACATCCCATTTGAAATCCGTCAAAAGAGGAAAAGCTACAAAGAATCTCATTTCTTCATCCAGACAAACGGAATACAATATTGCTGGGCGATCCCTGAAGGTGTCATCTTTAAAATTAATGATAAAAGAGAGAAGATTGACTCCATCTTTAAAGCAAAGGAATTTTTGAGACAACAGCTGGGGCCAGAAGCAGAACTCAAAGATGAAGAAACCAAATCGAGTGACTCTGCTACCTTTGGAACGGGGGAGGACTCTGGGGAGGAAGCAGGTGCGGGAGCAAGCAAAACGGTGTATGATTTCAGAGAAAGAAGACAAAAGTAAGGGCAGAAGGACTCTTAAAATAGCCCTATGAAAATAAGAAGATGCTCAAGAAGTGTTCTCAAAATATTAAAATTACTAACATTGAAGCAGTAGTTAAAAATAACTCACAAGTATATTGTTATACTAACACGTATTTACTAACATGTAGTTTAACACGGAAATGATCTCCTACTCTTGGGTTTTTAGTTAGTGTGGGTATCTTTTCTTTTTCCCTATTGTAGTCCCCCTTCCTATATTTTCTGTTGTAGTTATGTAGTCTATTGAAAAACCAATAAAATTACCCTCTTGGGGGTTTCAAAAAAAAAAAAGGAAATTACCATTAATTCTAAACCTTTGCTGAGTTTGAAATATTGCTGTTACAATTATTGAAGTCATTGCATTAACAAATATCAAAATTCCTTCCTCATTGTTACAGCAGCATTTATTAATGACATTAAGAGCTTTCCTTGTACTGTTGCCTAGTTGTCCTTTTCTTGTACTGTCTCCTTTGCATGCAGAAGGTCCCAGCTTTATTTCTGGCATCTCCAGCATTCAGAGAGCAGGTGATATAAAAGACTTCTCTGCCTAAGGCTTTGGCTGCTGGCAGTCTGAATTAGCAGTACTGACTGTGATGGACCAGTGGTCTGATTCAGTATAGGGCACCTTCATATGTGTCTTTCAAAAATGAGGCCTGTTTCATCAGGGTATATATGTTTGCTTAGAGACTTGTACTATCTGTTTGTAATAACATGGCAAATATTTTACAACCTTGTTTTGGTAAAAATATCGGCACTTGTGACTTATCTAACCCTTTGTATAAAAAATCTAAGCTAATGGCCATTGTATGGCTACTTGGCTAATGGCCCACTTGGTAATTTTGCATAATATTACTGAACAATAATGTTGTAAGTTAATAGTTTCATTGCAAAGACAAATTCTTCAGTTGCTGTTTTCATAAATGGAACCAATTAGATCTGTAAACTATTTGTATATTTTTGCAGAGGATTTCCAAAGAAAACAGGTAGAACAGCTAGGATTGCATCTGATGAAGAAATTCAGGGCACAAAAGATGCAGTTATCCAGGATCTGGAAAGAAAGCTTCGCTTCAAGGAAGACCTGTTGAACAATGGTCAACCAGTAAGTGACAGGAAGATTCAGAGGGGGCTTTGGGTATTTAGAGAAGTTTTCTAAACCGTTCCCAAAAATCACATGTTTGGAAAGGAGAGGGTTCATGGGTCAGTGGTAGAAGATCTACTATACCTGCAGAAGGCCCCAAGTTCAATACCCAGCATCTCTAGTTAAAAGGATTAAGTAGTCGGAGATGTGAAAGATCTCAGCTTGAGGCTCTGGAGAACCATTGCCAGTCTTAGACAACGGCTTGGCAAACCAATGTTCTGATTCAGTATAAAGCAGCCTCGGCGGGGCTTTATAAATAAATAAAATCTGTTGGGGTGAGAGAAACAAAGATCTGCAGTTTTCATAGTTCCTAAATGCCTAAGAATTTTACTAGCAAAGGAAATCCATCTGCTTTCTCTAATAAGTTGGTTTGCATTATCTGAAGATGTGATCTAAAATCTTCATTTTACTTTATGCTCTTAGCTTTTCTATTTTCAGTGAACAATTTTATAACAGAGAAAGAAAAGTAGTATTTAATTGACTACTTGGGTTTTTTTTCTTATTTTCATTTTGGGAGTAATATAAGTAACAGTACTTTGTTTTGCGATGTAGATTTGGCTTTTTAAAAATATCACAACTATACCACAGTATTATGAATAGAACAAAGCACCTTAAATAGAAAAAATGCAAACTCTGACAAAACACGCTGTGTTTTTGTTGTTTAAATACTGACACGAGGCATTATAATGAACATCAGATGTGATTGGATCATTACATCATTCCCAGTGAAAAGTGATATCCCAATTAACCACCCTCAGATGAACCTGCACTTTGCATCTCTGTCTGAGTCAGTAATCTGCATTCTGATTGGAAGAGGTGTGAATGGATGAGTGACTCAGGCAGAAATACAAAGGATAGGTAATTTTTTCAAACTTTTGCATGCACTAAAAGACCGTTTGTGTGTGTGTGTGTATACACACACACACACACATATATATATATAAATGATGTATATATCATAATGTCAGCTATAACCATGTACTTCTGGTTACAAAGATCTGGGAAAGCCTATTCCAGAAACTAAATTGTTATATTCATGTACTTCAAAATGTGCTGCAGTTGTTCAGCATGTCCTCCTCATGCTTATTAGCCTGAGATATTGGAACTCCTTTTTCTCCTTTTGGTTTAGAAGTTAACCTACGAGGAGAAGATGGCTCGTCGACTGCTAGGGGCTGACAGTGCTGCAACCGTCTTCAGCATCCAGGAGCCAGAAGAAGACGTGGCACTCCAGGTGCTGCTATGTAGCTTACTTTTCCTCTTGCAAAGCACAACAACCATTTTCTCCTTTTCCCTTGCCGGGTCTCTCTGCATCTTTTACTCTCCCCTCCCCCTTCCTTTTGGAGGGTTGATTAAGACATTGCCTTTTTTGCTGAGAAGAGAGTCATGCTTGTCTGGTCTTATGGCTTGAACCATGAACTGCTGCTAAGGAAGGGCTGCGTTCTTTTTTCCATCCCCCAGGGCTTTTCACAAGCTTTGACTGCCGGAGTGCAGTTGGCTATGCCAGACCTCAGACCACAAGTCCTTGTCTGAAGGAAAAATAGGCAAGTTTGAGAGCCAAACTAGGCAATGTCAGTGTGTGCCATGCCTCATCTGTATTTGAATCCCATAATAACCAGCGCATATATAACTGATTGGGTGTGAGTGAAGGAAGACTAGACGTGCCCCTGTGAATGAGACAGTCACATTCCTTTTTGCACCCCCCTCAAGGGGGTAGGAATATGTAATCCAGCACTAAAAGGGCAGAATTTCTAGTCTTTAAGAAAATTTAGGCCCCGTTCATACGCAGCGATTTGGGCCAGTTGCGGGCCAGTTTGGGGGCGGATCAAAGCAGCGCGATCACACCACAACATCTGGGAAGCGTTCTGCTTCCGCCCCCAAACTGGCCCTTTCTGAGAAAACGCGCCTCAAGTTGACACCACCTACCTCGGTGGTTCAACTCCTTGGCGCGCTTCAGGCCGGGCGTTTGATCGCCGGCGCTCCCTTGCGCCGGCTCAACCCCGGCCTGGAGCCGAACTGCGCATGCTCGGGCATGCGCAGTTCAGCCGGCTCCCGTTCGGGACGTGTTTTCTCCCCGGCGTTTGATCGCGCCGGGGAGAAAAGGCGGCGCGGCCGGGGGATCTGTGTGATCCCGCCGCGCCGTGTCAACGTTGGCGCGGCTTTTAAAAGCCGCACTTTAAAGAGGCTTTTCCCTGCCGTGTGGCAGGGGCCTTAGTTTAGTTTAGGTTTCAAGCAGGAGATTCATTAAGACTGCTGAAGAGAGAGTAGGTAGTTAACTCGTGTTTGCCAGTAGCCCTGTTCATATTTTATGTGAACATGTACAACCCGCATGTACATGCTTACACCTGTTTGTAAGAAAGAGCCAATGCTTTACACATGAAACCAGGGACAAGTACTTGAGTAAACGTTTAAGTCACACAGTCTGTGGTACATGCATTGAGTAGAGCATGAGAATTACTTAAGGCACATATAAAGAATAATCAAGTGTACACTGTACACAGATTGAATGTGCATTCCCTGTAATTTGTGAAGGGTTACTGTTTGAGCCAGAGCTAGGGTAGCCAAGTCCCTCCTGGCAACCGGCGGATGATGGGGGGGGGGGTACTTACCAGTAGAAAAAGGCAGGCCCAGGCCACATTGCTGGTATTACACAGGAAGTGATGTTATCATGCCAGTGGCTTCCACGTAATTCTCTGGTATTTGGGCAAAACCTCTATGTTACACCAGGCTTCTACCATAGATTTTTTTGCCCAAATACCAGAGTTTCACCCAGAAGTCACTGGCGTGATGGCATCACTTACTGTGAGACGATGGCAATGTGGCTTGAGCCTTCCTCTTTCTACTGGTAAGTCCCTGCCAGCCAGCTAATTGGCAGCTGGGGGCAGGGCCTGACGGTGGGGGACCCCCACCTCCACTGGGGTGCCTGGCAACCCTAGCCAGAGCCTCCTCCTGGGTGAGTAGCTTATAAATCAGGGCCCTGGGGAGAAGCAGAGCTGCTTTCTCATTGGCAATCAAGGCCAGCTGTATGGAGGTACTACTAGTGTTGGATGCTGGGAGTGAGAGGAAAGGGCAGTGTTATAGGATAACCTGTTCCATGCACAGACTTGCATGCATAGGAAGAGATGTCATGAGCTGCCTCAAACAGGTATGGGAAGGCCGCTTTCAGATTTTCTAAATAAATGGATCGTGCCATTTTCCCTTGTAACATGCTTAAATGTTACAATGTGGGGGAGGGGGAATCAGCTTTAAAAGCATGAAGTAATAACTTGTAGAAAATCAAAAGTTTGGCATAGGAAATGTGCAGAAATCTCTAACAGAGAAAACATGGATATATGCTCATCAGTCAAATCAGCTAACAGCAGGTCAACTTAAAGCAGAAATGAGCAAGTTCTGAGGACCAGCTAGACCAAGGGTAGATAGCAGTAGTTGGATTGGGGTGGTTATGTTTAATTATATAGATGGATGCATGAATTTCTCTTACATCTCCAAAAATGTAGTGTCTGCTTATGGTATGGTAAGAGCACAGTACCAGATAATAGATTCCCATTCCCATAAAGTAAGGGTGCTTTAGCCAAATCCATGTGTAACATTTGTCCCTTTGTACCATACAGCATAGTGCTTTCAGTTCACTTTCCCCTTGGACATACGGTGGAAGAACACTTTTAACATCTGCTTCTGTTCTTGTTCATTCTATCTCTTTGATCTTTCAGTGTTTGACGATAAAACACAGTCCTTGTCATCTTGAGATCCTTTTGTTTTCTCCATACGGAAACTCTATTTTTGGATACCACCCAAATTCAGCAGTGAAGTAAAAAGTAGACTTTAAAGACACCAGTCATTTCTGCTTCTTCACTGAAATCCCAGTGTTGGTGATTCAAACCATCCTCGTCAATCATTTGCATGTGTTATCATATGTAGTGGACTTTAACAAAAGAGCTTTCTGAGACTGCTGTGTATTATCTTGTTTCCAGTATCCCTCTTCTCTTCTGCCTTTACAGGAAATTGGCTCTTTTGATGGTTCTGTACTGACTCCTGTGGATGTTCAAAAGGTTAAATATTTCTCCTTCTTTCTTGGATTGCTGTCCACTGATGCTTTCTGTTTCCTTTCCTGGCTTTTACAATGCTGTCCCCAGACATTCACCATTGGTCTCTTCTGTTGTGGGACATGATTCTTTAAAAGGCATAATATTTTGGTGTTTTGTACAGTAATTTCCCATGATTAGATGTGTGCTATTTCTTTCCTAGAAATGGCTGTATGTCTGTGTGTGTATGTGGAAACTGGTGCACAATAAAGCTCTTAACTGCACACTAGACTTTTAACAAGTAACTACGTGTCATTTCTACCCATGTGGAAAGGTAGTCCTCCATAGTCGCCAAAGTCTTTTAAATCCAGCATTATCTTTATCCTTTGCTTTCCCACTGCAGGAAGATTGTGACTCTGAGCTCGTGGCAAGGCTGAAATCTTCAGATGACCACCTCTCCTTTCAGTAGAGCCACAGTATAGTTGCCAACATCTGCCCCATGGTTGCTGGACATCTGTTTCCAACCATTGTTTAGCTGCATTCCCAAGGAAAGCTAATTGCAGTGTGTGGAATTGGAGGGGGAAGAATAGTTAGTGTGTGGCAGAAGTTTTAGGATGGCTTGAAATGCAATCCAGACATCTTATTGTGTGTGCCCATTGTTTCATAAGGAACTCATTTAGGACTGAGGTTGTTACAATTTGCTTGTCTATATAATACTGTTTCCTTCTTTGTGTGCAATCCTAATGGATGGTGGGGGAAGAGAATTTGCAGAATGGAGTTAATTAGGAGCATGTCAAACTATTTATCAAATAAAGATGGGACTTAACCTTGAATGTTTTATTTTTGGTAGGAATACAAAGTCTCCAGCTTTGAGCAGAGGTTGATCAGTGAGATCGAATTTCGGCTGGAGAGGACTCCTGTAGAAGAGTCAGATGATGAGGTGGAGCATGGAGAAGAGCCCCTGGATAATAGTGTGGCACCATATTTTGAGATAAAGCTGAAACATTACAAAATATTTGAAGGAATGCCAGTCACGTTTACTTGCAGAGTTTCTGGAAATCCAAAGCCAAAGGTGAGGGAATGGAAACCTGTCTGGAGTTGCACATAAGAGCACCAGACTAGATTGGACAGGGGCATCTATAGATGTTTCCCTTATTTGTGGATAATGCAGGAAGTGCAGGAAGGTCTATGTGCATATTCCTCTTGGCTTTACCCCATTAGGGAAAAAACCAATTTTTGTTTTAATGGGGGGGGGGGTTCAAGGCTAAACTTGAGCATCTGGCAACTTTCATCTCACAGCAAGGTAACTGTGTGACGTGGCCATGTGCTTGTATGTGTCTGCATGCAAGACTTTCCTCAGGATATGGCATTCAACTTACTGGACATCTCTGTTCAAACTAAAACAGCACAGACCTCTTCCTCAGGCTGGATGTTAAAACAAATAATGGTAGGAGAGACCTGATGAAGAGTTTTCTTCAGTTGGGTCCATTTGATTAACTGCTCATTTTTATATTTTGAATTGGATGGCTTTGGGGGGAGGGGGTTTGCTCTGTCTTCCCAAAATTCCATGGATAGAATTTGATACACATTGCATCCACTGAAGTCACCTGAGCATTCTGCTCAAGATGCAGAAAAAGGGGTTTTAAGCGCATGGCCTGGAAGAACTTTTTGTTTTGTTTTTTAATCTAGCCTGATGCAAAGTTTTCAAGAACTTGAAAGTTTGCACACTGTGTTATGGTGTTTTCTTTTGGTTGTTCTTAATAAGAGGTGTTATACCATGGCTTCTGTTTTCTTCCCCAGAAGATAGGTCAGGCCCCTCTAGGAATTGCCAAAAATTCAGTGGTTTTACCAAAGGGTTTTAGCCAATTCCCAGAGAGGCACTGAAGGCGCTTACAGGTTTTCCTGGAAGTGACATCACATTATTGGCTGATGGCCATTTTATTTTTCTCTTGTCACCACTCAGAGTGATGGCAGGAAATGATAGCTGGAGTCAGGATTCCGTGCCCTGACTGGGGAGCTGGCAGCCCTAGATATGCCTAAAGATCCTAAGCAAATCTACTTGGAAGTAAACGCATGTTATCCAATGGGGATTAGTCCTCGGAAAGTGTCCTTAGAACTGCAGCCTATGCAATGTATTTTTTTGCAAGGAGGAGGAGTGTTTTTGCCTTTTTCTCCCACGTGCCGTTTAAATAGCATACTGAGTATCTAAGTATTAGCACTGAGTATAAATTGTTGGGGCGTTGCATTTTATGAATATTTGCCCCACCTTTGAAATGAGGTTTCTTTTGTAATTTGTAGTAAATGTCTAACCTATATAATATCATTATGCATACCATTAAAGTTAATAATAGTTAATAGTTTGAAATTTCATATAATTGTTTTTATTTTGGAAATTTAAACATCTGACTAAGTTACAAAACCTACATTTTATCTTTAACTCAAGTCTTGAGTGCAGAAGCTGAGTATTTGGATGCATCTGTATATGCACAGGGTTTTATTTATTTTATTTAAACCATTTTTATGCCACCTTTCCACACAGTCAGGGTCTCCAAGGTGGACCAGTTGAACTGCCCTCACAGATGAGATCTTGAGTACCTTGAGTTTTAAAATTATGATTTCAGATTCTGAAGTGAGGATGTCTACATGTGAAAAAATGAGCATAGTATCTTTTTTTCTCCATAATTCATTTCCACTACACTACACTGAATATAATTGATTACAATTTGATGGGTTGCAATTTTAAATTTTTTTGAAATCAAAGTAGACAAAGGTGGCATGTGATGGCATCATGGGATAACATTAACACCAGGGGCAAAAACATTGCTTGGAGATTGAGGAAGGGCATTGACGTGATGTGTTTAATTATTGCACAACCAAGTTATAAGTAAAAAGCCATACATGGAAGTAAAGTTTACATCATTATAATAATGTTAATCTAGGACATCAGGGATACACAATTTAATGTCAACATGTATCCCTGCTGATTTAATTCCTGGCAAGCCTTCTAATTCTGTAATGAAAGAAGTGTGTTATAAAATAATTACTGGCTCTTACAAGACCAACAGATGTCAAGTAACATTATGATACAAACAAGTTCAAACTTATTTTTGCAGCTATGTCATTACTAACCTATAGGTTTAGAAATGAAAGTATATCTTTAGTGATTCAAATAAAAGTTAGGTCAGCATATGGAAACACATTAATAAGTCCTTTATTGGCACCAGGGAAGTTTTGCAAGTCTGCACACGAGGAAGCAAGTATAACTGATGCCTGGGTGTAATTAAATCATTTGACCTCATCAGTACCTGAGAATCCTACATGGAAGGGTTTTCTTTTCTGACAAGTAATCTTCAATGCAAGCCCCACGAGTATTGCTAAATGAGGGGGATATTGTTAGAATTTAAAGACCTGCCCTTGCAGCTCAGTAATAAATGGATGGTGTTCAATCATCAGGAAATATGATGAACTTGGAAGAGTTCACTGTTATAGTCTACATGAATGTTGGACAATATACCATTTTGCTTGGAAATGCAAAGATCAGTAATGTTTCATCAGAGTGGCTGTCTAATTTAAGTACATGAGAAGAACCCTGCTGGATCAATCCACAGCACCTGTTTCCAGCAATGGTTGACCAGATGCAGAGGGCACAGAAGGCAAATGCTGCTGCCCTCAGCAGCTGGCATTCAGAAGTATATTACCTCTGAACATGGAGACCTCATGGCTAATAACTGTTAATGAACCTGTCCTCCATGAATTTATCTAATCCACTTTTAAAGGTGTCAGGGTCAAACCAGAGGGGTACATTTCCTCATCTCCCAGCATTTTTTCAGATTTAATAAGCAGGAGATCAGGGACCCAGTTTGGATTGGACTGCGGGTGGGGGGTGGTCTCCCCTTCTCCGCTGGTTTCCTAACCTGAAATAGCCCTGTTGCCATAATGATACTGGAACACATAAGGTTCCGAAAACAAGAGAAGTTAAGCTAAGCTATGTATTTAAGTGCTAGTTTAGGAACCTAGTAAATTCTAGGCCACGTTTATAAATATCTTCAGTAAATATACAATAAATGTACTGAAATAACCATAACACATAAAACTCTCATGTTGTTAATTATAATCTTATAATTGAAGCAAAATAATCATAACATATAAAACTCTCATGTTGTCAATTATTATACTGCCTCCTTGGGGCCATTTTTAAAATCCTTCTTGCAACATTCATTCCTTTCCTCCCCTGTTCCTGATTAGCTTCTTTCGCCAGCAGCTTTGATGCCAGTTCTCGTCATTAACCCCACCATCACAGAACTTACAAGATCAAAGCTCCTCATGTGAGTTTTCCATGCACCGTTTCATTCATAGTGGGGTTCTGGAGACTGGAGTAATGAATGCTGTAAAGGAATTTATTGATTGGCCTGAATAACAGTACTGAGGAAAATCCTGCTTTCCTTACTATACTACCGACGATTTTCCTTCGGTTTTAAATGCGTGTGCAGCCACTGTATCGGCCTGCGTACCGACGATTTTCCTTCGGTTTTAAATGCAGCCACTGTATCGGCCTGCACTGTAATCCCAATAATTGTGTTCTGTGATGGTGCCTTTTTGCACACACTTGTTACATCCTTCCCTAAGTATTTGTGCTTGACAACGCTAGAACTGGTCCAGAAGTCAAACAAATCTAAGTCTGTATACAGTGGATAGGGGGGAAAAAAGAAGTTATTTTTCTTGCTCTGGCCCTTCCTGTTGTAAATTAAAGCAGCTCTTTCCTCTTTCAGTTCATAGTTACTGATAACATTTCAAAGTAATTATAAGCAGCAAGTACGTGCATAGGTCTTAGTCTGAATACAAACAAAATCAATCCTTCGTGGCCTTCACTCTGGGAGACCATGAGAGAGGAGGGGACAGCACAGTGGACATTGGCTGCTGGTTCAGGTCTGATCCATATCGCCCTTCTTGGGGAAAGCTTTGAGTGAGTAGGTTCTGGCTTAGCCTGACTGGACAGAAGCTTGGCTTGACCATCAGTGCAATTCTGTGAGCCCTTTAAAAAAGAAACTAACCCCGAAAAATCTTAAGGAAAGTAGCTCCTGTGTTTACCTAGTGTTGCCACCATTGGCTTCTGGTCTCTGATGGGTAACTGAGTTTCACATTAAGGTGTTAAACGAAAGGAGTTTAGCTGCTCATAATGCCTAAGATGTTGGAGCTGGATCTTCTTCATCTCCCTGTGAACCCTAGAAACGGCCAAATTTTACAGAAGGGATGATGCACCAGCTAAGTATGACGTGGCAGCAATTCAGAGTCCTACTACTCTTGTCAACCTTTGAAACATTCATATTATTGAGAAATTATTATAATATCCACCTTTATCGCTTCTTGTGTTTTGGGGTGTGTGCAGATCTATTGGTTCAAAGACGGGAAGCAAATCTCTAAAAGGAGTGAGCACTACAAGATGCAGAGAGAACTTGATGGGACCTGCTCTCTCCACACCACAGCCTCCACCCTGGATGATGATGGGAATTATACTATCATGGCTGCCAACCCACAGGTAAGCCAACTCTTGGCTCTAGAATAAGCAGGCTTCTGGGCACAGCTCTCTCTAAGTATTTACATCTGAATTCTGAATAATTTAATTGATGGGTGATGTCATTCTGGAACAACCAAAACTTTAAGACATCTGTGCTCATCTGACACCAGAAGGGTGGGACATGTACAGATTGCCAAGTTTAAAACAAGGTGCCGTTGGGAGATTATCATGACAATCATTCTGCATTATGATCTCTTTCTGAGCAACTGCCAGTATATTTACATTTTCTTAAACAAACTTGAAACATCCTGCTTTGAAGTGCTTCCGGGCTTTATAAACACAGATCATTTGTGCTTTTACCTTTGTGTTATGAGAAACACAGGACTGCTGGTGAAAATGGCAGCCCTCTGCCTCCACAGTAAAACAACCATGTGCTGATGTTGGCAAGTGTTTCTTTGCCTCCCAGTGTAGCCAATGGTGTGACATGGGGAATCACGCAGTAATTGTGCATTATAATGTCAGTATATGGGGCAACTTTCACTACAATGGGGGAACTGAAGTACTCCACAGAGGATGGCAGCCCTCTGTTTCTTTAAAAGTGCAGTTCTGCCCTTAGTGCGGACAGCACAGAGTAGCAGCGAACTGTAATGCATGTAGGCCAGTGTGGTGCAGTGGTTAAGAGAGGTGGACTCTAATCTGAACAACCAGGTTTGATTCCCCACTCCTCCTCCACATGCAGCCTGCTGGGTGACCTTGGACCAGTCACAGTTCTTTCAGCGCTTTCTCAGCCCCACCTACCTCACAAGCAGGGCCAGCTCACTCACTAGGCGGACTAGGCGATTGCCTAGAGCGGGCCAGCCCTTAGGGGCACCAATCTGCATCCAGCCCCATACTCTAGGAGTTTCTTGATTATTTGTGTTTTTCATTCTTTCTAAAATGCATTTATTTTTGAAAATTGGTGGGGGCACCAGTGGGGAGGGGGCGCCAGAAGGGATCCCCGCCTAGGGTGCAAAATAAGCTGGGGCCGGCACTGCTCACAAGGTGCCTGTTGCAGGGAGAGGGAGGGAAGGGGATCATAAGCCACTTCGAGACTCCTTTGGGTAGTGAAAAGAGGGGTATAAAAAACCCAACTCTTCTTCTCTGTAGGGGAAGCCCAGTTCAATGACTTCAGTTTAATGACTCTGCATGTCATGGAAGCCCAGTTTAATGACTGTTCAGTTTTAGAATCTACATCAGCATACCTTGTACAGGTAGTGAAAGCCCAGCTCAAATAGTCAAATGTGGTGTATTCTTAGTTATATTTCCTAGCATATATCATCCCACTGAAA
This sequence comes from Gekko japonicus, assembly GCF_001447785.1. Lineage (NCBI taxonomy): Eukaryota > Metazoa > Chordata > Lepidosauria > Squamata > Gekkonidae > Gekko > Gekko japonicus. The sequence continues at coordinate 368,636 of NW_015169191.1, read as the reverse complement.
CCTCAGGTCAACAAATACTATTCTGTATAATGTCAGAATCTCCGTCTTCATCCTAAAGCCTTAAAGCACACATCATTCAGAGAGGTAGCAGTCTCTGTGGGAATTAACTTGTCACCCTTAGCTTCAGGAGATGCTGTTGCTTTCTAATCTGAGCAGTTATTTACATTTCCAAGAAGCTATACTAAGATACGGCCCACATTTCTTTGGATAAATAACCTATCACCTTTCTGAAAAACAAGGATAAACTTAATACATAGAAGAGCAACATTCTATTCCTGGTCATGCTTGCTTGGAAGCCACTCTGGTCACATAAGCATGTACCAGATTTTAGCTCATATCTACTTAACAGCACATCCCTTATTAGCTGTCCATTCCTGCAACCTTGCAAAAAGCAGCAGGATAGACTACTAAACGAAGGCTTGTGGTGGGCAGCACCAAGCGCATTGCCAAAACCAAAATTGCAAGAAGGACTTAATGTTTAAAAATAACAAGTTCTATTGCTAAGACATAGCTTATCCTCTTGGAGACTGTTGTGGTCCGTTATGAATGTTGCTAGGCTACTTAACCATAATGGTTCCATTTTTGCAAAGTTCCAGATCTAGCAGTACCTCTGACGGCAAGATGTATGAAATAACAGGAACGTTGACCTGATATCACAAATGGTATAAAACTATAAAGTACAAATTTTGCTTCCATATAAAGACAATAGTATGGTCAAACCAGTGTCCAATGTAGACTTTACCATAGTGACTTCCAGACTCTGCTGGAGTATACTAGTGAAGGTGCAAGACATGAAGTAATTGTTTGTTAATGAGCTGCACCTGCCTGCTGAATCTCTGCAGGATTTACCGCTGAGCCCGTGCCACACCTTTGCTGTGGATGAGCATCTCTGCCTTATTTATACATTTATGTGCTTGGAACATCCAGTCATTCCTGGTGCTGTTATAGAGCAGAACTGTCCACCCTCAGAGGAGGGTACTCATTGTATCTCTGCAAGAGTCACTTCTTGTGGCTTGCTTCCTTCTAAATATGAGGCACGTCCTGCATAGTGAACATATATGAAGACATTTAAAGAAGCATAGGGCTTGCGCTTGCCTTGAGACAGAGTTGGAAACCATTGTGGCTTTCAAGACTGGCAAGGAAGGCAAGCACAAACTATAACTTGCCAGATTCAACCAGAAGAGCGAACTGTGGTTTCTTTGGGAATCACAGTGAGCAAGGTCAGGAGGGAGCACGCAAGCTTGAGCCTTGCTTCTGTCATGCCAAGCCATGGTTATTAGTATTGTGTATGAACCGTGTTAGAGATGTTCAAGAGTAGCATTATGCCTTTTTGTGTCTCATCACCATGTCCCTTTTTAATAGCCAAGCTATTTAACTGTAGGCAGTAACACAGAAATCAAGGTTTGTCAAATAAAATTAGAAATGTTCAGCTTTAATTCCTTTTTAGCCATTGGACAAAGAGTGCTTGATAGATATATTTATGTTGGACAATAACCAGAGGAGTCTGGATATGAAGCTGGAAGTTTATTTTATTGTGCAACAAAGACGAGCTTTTACTTGGTTCATCCAGTCATTTATAATTCTCTCGTCACAGTATCGTTTCCAAATAAACACAATTATGTCTCCTGGCATTAGCGCAGTTCCACTGTGCTTTTAACAGTACATTAGAGACCAAGGGCAGCAGTGGATTAATGCACCAGCTTTTCACACAAGAAGATCTAGATTCCAGTTGTGTTACATCATCATAAATGGAAATAAGTATCCTTTGAAATCCTAAACACTGATGGAAGTTTGTCCATAGGCCTCAAAGTGACTGATTTGTGTTCTTTTATAACAGTTGAACCTAAGAAGGCATTTGGGGGAAGGTTCCAGTAGGTTGCTCTCAAACTGTCCAAATTATTCCTTTTTAGAAGTAGTAGTAGAGAAAAATGTCTCCTGGTGATGTAGTTTTTGCTAGTTACCAGGTTCAAAGTTGTTTAATGACATATATGGAAGTCCTGTTTTTTGTGCGTAGGTATGCTTTGTGTCTAAGGTCATATCAGAACTTGAAGATGCTAGACCAGAATAGGGAAGGTATTGAAAGGACATTGAGTCATTGGCCTTCATCCGGAAATAGGGGTTTGACCACTACACTCCTGAATTCACTCTGAGACTTCAAGTAGAAAAATAAGGAGGAGGAGGAGAAGAGATTGGATTTATACCCCGCCCTTCACTTAGAGTCTCAGAGCGGCTTACAAACTCCTTTCCCTTCCCCTCCCCACAACAGACACCCTTTGAGGTGGGTGGGGCTGAGAGAACTCTGACACAAACTGCTCTTTTTCAAGGACAGCTGTGCCAGAGCGTGTGACTGACCCAAGGTCACATCAACAGGTGCAAGTGGAGGAGTGGGGAATCAAACCCGGTTCTCCCTGATTAGAGTCAGCACACTTAACCACTACACCAAACTGGCTCTCCAATAACACACAAGCAAACTCCCTATGTAACTTCAACCTTTTTTTTTTAACTCTTTCAGTAGTCATGGCAGGGCTCTGTTGTTCTTTATGCCGTTTCCTATTATTTATGGTTATTTGGCTATTTGCACCCTTGTAGATTACTGACCATTCTCTCTTAGTTCATATGACATCCTCACAGAAGGCCATATTCTTAGGTGTAATTCAGAGATGTGGGCTCTTTCTTGCAGTTAGTGTAGCCAGCCCCCCCCCTCCTGGCCACTGGTAGGGGATGGGGGGGGTTGCCAGATCCAGCTTGGGAAAGTCCTAGAGACTTGGTGATGGAGGCTGGGGAGGACAGGGACCGTAGTGAGGTACATTGTCATAGAGTCCATCCTCCAAAACATGCATTTTCTCTAGTGGAGCAGATCTCTGTAGTCTGGAGATGCGCTGTAGTTCCAGGGGATCCCCAGGTCCCATCTGGAGGTTGGCATCTCTACTTCTAGTTTTTGAATGCTGTTCCCCGGGCCTTTGTGTGAGCAGCTTTCCACACTGTTTGACTTGAACTATGCCAACATAAACGTCCGTGCCGTGGTAGGATTATAATTACCTGCCAGTCCCTTAAACCTCTGTTTATTCATCTATTATTTGCTATACTATATACCCTTTTGCCACACAAAATATTCTCAGAGTGCTTTATGATAAAAAATTAATGTTTCAAAAACCATTAAAGCTTTTTAAAAAGTATGAGTAACTAAAACCACAATGATTCTTACTCCGAAGAATCTGCAAAATAATTAAAGAAAATTTTCTGTCTCTAAAAGGAGATGAAATAAAATGACCTTCAGTGGGAAGGCATTTCACAGCTCTGGGGCCATCACAAAAAAAGTCCTGTGAGTAGCTGATGACAATTTAGCATCCGGAAAAGCTGGTAACCGTGCAAGGCTTCACTGGTGGTCAGGCATGAGTGTGGGGGGACCATTCTATTTGAGTTCCTGGATGAAGGCAGTAAATTTAGAAGAACCAAGTGTACTTTCTTTACTTTCGTGCTAGTTAAGTGTAATTTATATTGATGGCTAAAGTAGAGCTCTAAAGATTCCAGATGTTTCTTAACTCAATAAAAATTTCACTTAAGAATTCATTTCCAGACTATGGAATTTTCCTTAACATGGGGATTTGTTTGGTGATTTAAATTGGCCAAAGAGATGGGAACATGGACTTCCGCCTTTTGATCTCCAGTTCTAACCATTGTTGGGGTCCCCAGGATCCAAACTACTTAACCCTTTATGAGCTTATTAAGTCACTGACACCAGCCAGATTCCAGTGGGCACAGTTTCAGCTCTGAAACATTTCTGTTCACACTTGTTGCCTTTTGTTACTCATATTAATGAAACCATAAGCATGGAAATGCTCTTATGCCAAAAATTGTATCCCACATCAGTGTTCTTTTGTGTGTAAATGTAGAATGCATGCCAGCATATGATTAAGAATATTTTAGTCCTGCTAAATTTCAGTGGGATTAAGCACACTTACAAGACAATCCTTAGTAGAGTTAACCCTTCTAAAACCATTGAAGTCAATAGGCTCAGGATGGTGTACGTACATTTAGGATGCTACTGTTGACGTCTGATCTGGATTGCAAGATTGTGAGGTCTTCATCCACAGTTGATGTCTACAGCACAGGGACAGTGCATAATGATGATGCCTTCCACTGTGCCACTGCATGAACCTTTTTGCCCACTGCCACTGGTTGTGGAGCAGAAGTAGAGTCCTGTGTGGCAGAGCAGCTGGAGAGAGAGAGAGAAAAGAGATACAGGGAGCAATCCTAAACAGGCCTACTCAGAAGTAAATTCAGGGTTATTCACTAGGGGTGATTTCCCACAAGCGCTGCTCCGCACTCACTCTTCTCTTTGGCTCGATGGTACGTGTCAATTTCACACAAGCTGCTGCACGGCTGCATTTTGCCTCGCAGCTTCATGCGATTTTCCCCGCGTCTACTCAATCCTGTTTTTTGAGGACTGAGTAGACACGGGGAAAATCGCATGAAGCTGTGGGGCAAAATGTGGGCGCGCTGCAGCTTGTGTGAAATTGACACGTACCATCAGGGCAAAAGGGAGGAGTGAGCGCGGAGCAGCACTTGTGGGAAATCACCCTAGGTCTTAATCTAGGGTTTCCAAATTCCAAGTGACACCTGGAGATCTCCTGCTTTTACAGTTGATCTCCAGACAATAGAGATAATTCCTTCTGGAGAAAATGGCTGCTTTGGAGAGTGGACTCTAAGGCATGGTGCCCTGCTAAGGTCTCTCCTGTCTCCAAACTCCACCCTCTCCAGGCTCCACTACCCCTTCCATCTGATTTTTTTTTCTTGTTAAATCCCAGTGTGGATTAACTCTGTATGCCAACTGAAGTCAGCTAAGGAATTTACAGGATGCCTTAATAGTTAATACCCTTAATACCATCTTATTCTTTTACTTGTATGTTGAATCCACTGTGTCATGGCCCAAGCTATTCTGCTGGGTTGTCCCATTTTTCTGCCCACTGATCAGAAACTCATACTTGTTGAGAACTTGTAGACTAGAATGATTACTGTCTCTTTTGTTAACCCACTGCTTTGGTCTAATAAATTCCATGCAGTAGCGATGCATTAAGGGGCCATGCGTAAATAACTATATTTATTGCTATTTATAGCCTGCCTTTGTGAATATACATCATTTGAGTGGGGTGGGGTTTTTCCCATATATATATTTGTGCAAGCAAACAATAGCTGAGTGGCTACAAGCACTTTCTGTGTTTGCGCAGCTTGTTTTGTATGTGTTTGGCATGACTTTGAAGCCCTAGAGAAGTGTAGATTAATGGGTAGTTTTGTTAATGGATAACTAAACTCTCCATACCTGTTATGTTGTGTGAAAAACTACCTTCCCATATTTAAACATCTTTTTTTCCCCCAAGAACAGCAATGGGAACGCACATATTTCTGTGGGCAGCAAGTTTCTTTAGAAATACTGGGCTAAAGCTGGAATTAATTAAATGAGTTTAATGTTGGAAAGCAGCTACCCTTGCAAGCTATGTTTAATGGCTATAGATAGCTGCCCTGACGTAAGAGATTTGCTTTCCGTGCCGAGATCTTACATTTACAAAGTTGCCCCCTTCATTTCTGTGCTGGAAGCAGTTCCATGCACACATCTTTTTGAAAGCATCAAGACCTCTGTACTGAAATAACCAGCTGAGGTCTTGCTGCTGTCTTGGGGTTTTTTCCTTCATTCCCCCTGCCTTTTAAATGATAAGCTGTCTGCTGTGTCAAAGAAAAGGGGAGGGCTCATCTGGTGGAATAAACAGAAGATAAACCTTCTGCTTGACTTCCCAGCTCAAGCAGTCCTGCTTCATGTACAGACCAATGGAGCCACCAAGGGTGGAAGGCAGCTTCTGAGAACAAAGAACATCCACAATGAATTTCAGAGCCTTCTTTTTCATTGGGTGACCATGGCAGCACTGGCACTGTACGGCAGGAGAGTATTCCCCCAGCACAGATTTTTTTTAAAATAGTTCAAACAAAACCCTTGGAAAATAATAGTGATACTGATCGTGTACTTGTTGTGATCCTTCAGTCACAGATGCTGTCCAATAGCTTGTGTCAGAGATATAAACATATTCCTACATGTCAACAACTGCATTTCCCCAGCCAAAATCTATGGTGGTTCCAGGCGGAGTCCTTGCTGCAAATGGATAATTGTTCTTTTACGGTTTATTCCTCTGGCATAAGGACCTATTGGACAGTGTCTCTGGCATAAATGATCATAACAGGGTTGGAGGAGTAATGTTCTTTATTAAAGCTGCATGTCAGAGAGTTCTGTTTTCCTAGCATCCTCTGTGCAGTCACAGGTGGGGTTGCACTTGTGAAGTCACAAAGCATGATGTTCTAACAAATGTGATGGTTTATATAAACCGCTTTACTGGTTCATCAGCAGAGGTGATCTTTGTGATTTTGAACTGGAGCAGAAAGTCTTAGACCTATTTTCAGAGCACATGAGAGTTTATGGCTAGCAGATCATGGAAGATATACTTGCTGCTGCAGAACCTCCACTAAAGTGAGTGAGACACCACAAATGTAACTGGGTGTAGAGTGGGACTTTACTTCACTGTGACAAGCATTGCTATTGGGATGATCATGTTTCTACATCTGATGATTACAGAGGTTGCATTTGCCCATTCGTCCAAGCTAAGGCAGGGCTTTTTTTTGTGTGCTGGCAGGCTAGTGCAGTTGCTGTCTACCTAGTTCTGCCCCCTGGCCCTTAAATACTTCCCTGAGATCTACCACCCACCTTTGTGCTGACCCTCCTGTCTTGCAGGACCTTCTGGTGTGCAAGAAGTTGTTATGCCAGGATAGACAGACACATGTTATTGTAAAGAACATCTTCAAACAATTTTGTTAGAAACAAACATTTGGTAAAACTATGTGACTGGCAAGGGCAGACATTTGTTTGTTTTAATTGCTAAGAAATCTGTTCTGTGTAACTGCTTTTCAAATGTTTAATTTTAAATTCCCCCCCTGCAATGATTGATAGGGCAGGGTAAGCTGTACAGGAAGGCTGATGGTCCAAGCTGTCAACCAGAGAGGACGCAGTCCCCGGACACCACCTAACCAGTCTCATGTCAGAAGGTACGTTAGTCATGTATTTCTTTTCTGTCTTCGCTTGCAGTCCTAAGGGCAGGGGGGCAGAACTAGGTTCCACTTGAAGGAAGAAGGGGAAAGAAGTAATAACAAAATACACAGAAACCAATTTGGAATAAAACAGGCCACAGCTTCATTGGTCACGGAAGATGGGGCACTGGTGCCACATGGGTCATGGAACCAAACATTGGGTGACACACACCCCCGTTGGCCAATGAACCCATACCCAGCCCACCTGCTGTAGGAACCTGGAGCGGCAAGCAGATAATCCCACAAAGGCACAGGGCTGTGGGTGGAATCCTAGCCACCAGGGAGTCTCCAAGCTGGGCATGCCACTATACGGCTTGACCCCCATGACCCCTTAAGGGGGTCCCCACCTGGGGAGGCAGGATGCAGGCACGGCCTCTCCCCAAATGGATCCAGCCCACTGCCTGAAATTGCCACTAAGCTGTGACAAGAACAAATAAGAAAACAACCACTCAGCTACTGGGTAAAGGGAGGGGTACCAGGCAAAATGAACTCCTCTGGCAGCATGCAAATGGGGCTTTAAACAGAACGGGAGAGGGGCAGCCGCAGCTGACCTGCAGTCAAGCCTGTCCTCCAACCAGCCCAACAATGCGGGAACCTATGTGGATGGCCGGTTGGCTGGCTGCAGGTACAAAGGCTCACTCAGGGGAACCCCATGGCAACGCAATCCAGCCAGCCCAGCCACACCATGAAAGCCCCCTCTACCTCTCTGGTGCCCAGCCTGTGGCCACAAAGCAGCTCCTGGTATGTTAGAGGCTGTGAATTCTTCCTGTATTTAAAATCCATCTCCCCGACCCCTCCAGTGTTCCAACTGCTTCCTATACATTATCTTGTTGCAAGGATTGCCATAACCCTGTAAAGTAGCATATTAATATTGTCCCCAAGTGGCAGAAATGAGGTGAAAGTAAAGTGGTTTGACTAGGGACACCCAATGAGTTTTTGGCAGAAGCAAGTTTTGAACCCAAGACCTCTGAGCTCATTGTCTTAGCTAATGCAAATGTGAGGAATGCCTCATGCCTCCCACATTGAAAAAGGTTTTTCCTGTTTACGTCCCATCTGGCAAGTCATGTTTCAGGGTTCTGTCAGCACTTGCTTTTTGATAACTGTAGAATAGAGCAGACCTTATGTGACTCATAAACAGGAAGCCTCAACTTGAATGTATGTCCTAACAGACATGTAGAGAGTGTCTTTTGCTCCAATGTCTTACTCATCTTCTTGCTCAATTTATTTGCCCATACTGAAGTTGAGACAACTACTCACTCCATTCAGCCAAAGGCCAAAAAATGTTTAATAAACATAGGTAGATCTCAGCCCAATTCAAAACCTAGTTTGAACTTTATTAGAGCTTTGGGGGTCATAGGAGCAGTGGGAAGAAAATGAAAAGGGTCTTGTACTTCTATTTCTGCTTGTAGTCCATTGATTAGAATAACTAGGATAGTTTAAAACAAAAGAATTGCCATTTTAAAAATGAAGGACCATAGCAGCTCCTTCATTTTTTAATTTTTAATTGATATATATATCCAGATATTTTATGCATATCTTAACACTTCATTTTTCATATTCTCCTCTTTCTAAGAATCAAATTAAACATTGAAAGCATATAAGTACTGTCTATCCTCGTTATCTTATTCCCTTTCTTTACCCGCTTGCCCAAACCGCCATACAACTTCCTCTAATTTATGATCTAAACATTATTACATTCTTCTTTTAAATTATTCAAGACTTCTATACTTCTTTTGCTGTGACTCGGCACAGAACAGGGATTTATGGTTTATAATAGAGGATTTAATACCAAAATATGACTTTCACATCTTTCTTCTATCTCTTTCCTCCTTACTTTCTACCACTATGCTTTTCATCCATTTTATTCAATTTCTTAATGTGGAGTTAACCAGCACAGGCTTTGGTACCAGCCTCCCAACCCATCCTCCTCCTTTCAGCCTCCAAGTCTGTCTAGCTAGCACATCCTACCTGTTGGGTTGGGCTGCCTACTCCCATAAGGAAGTGCTTCCAGTATGGTGCTGGTGCCCTTCCCTCTCCATAGTGGCACCACCGCCAGGTAATTCTGTTTGGAAACCTACAGGTCATCTATGTAAGCTGTGCCACCTTGGAGATGCTCACTGCTAACTCTGCCAAATGGGCAGCTTTACTAACAAAGTTAGCCAGCCACTATCAAAGGTGGGCATTGCCTCTTGAGCTAACACAGTCTTGGCCCTTTGTGTACTTTATTAATTCTCCAGCAAACACACCCAATAATCAGTATAGCTAGGGTGAGCTTGTTTTAATTTGTGGGCCGGTCCTATAATTGTTGGCAAGTAAGTGAGTGGACAGGCCATATTGGTATGCCAATGTATGTCATCATTGCCGTGTTGCGTACAGTCTCTTCTTTTCAGACAAAGCATGGCAACATAGTGTAGTGCTGCAGTATGACAGAGACATGACTTTCAGTTTGTCAGGACAATTACTTGCCCATATGGGATTCTATAGTCTTTCTGGCTATCTCAGCACAGTCCTTCATACTGTTCTGGAGAATACTGTTCATATCCTGTTCTGGAGAAACTCCAGCTGACATTACAACAATTTCATAGTAAGACTGAGGGGTGACATGATTGAGGTTTATAAGATTATGCATGGGATAGAGCAGGTAGAGAAAGAGGTACTTTTCTCCCTTTCTCAGAATACAAGAACTCATGGGCACTCCATGAAATTGCTGAGTGGTCGGGTTAGAACGGATAAAAGGAAGTACTTCTTCACCCAAAGAGTGATTAACACTTGGAATTCACTGCCACAGGAAGTGGTGGTGGCTACAAGCATGGACGGCTTCAAAAGGGAATTAGATAAGCATATGGAGCAGAGGTCCATCAGTGGATATTAGCCACAAGGTATAGATAGGGGCTCTGGGGCAAGTGATGCTCTGTCTTCTTGGTGCTTGGGAGGGGTCAACAGTGGGAGGGCTTCTAATGTCCTGGCCCCACTGGTGGACCTCCTGATGGCACCTAGTATTTTTGGCCACTGTGTGACAGAGTGTTGGACTGGATGGGCCTTTGGCCTGATCCAACATTGGCGTCTCTTATGTTCTTATGTTAAGATGGAGTTCGAGAATGCTGGTGTCCCAACTGTGTCCCCCTCAAACCACACTGAGTTGGATTTGTGCAGTCCATCAGTTTGCTTAACTGGTTAGTATACAATAGAAAATAATATTTTTGTCTGTTCTTTTCAGACCTCGATCTCGCTCAAGGGACAGCGGAGATGAAAATGAACCAATCCAAGAACGCTTCTTCCGACCTCATTTCCTGCAGGCTCCAGGAGACTTGATAGTTCAAGAGGGAAAACTTTGCAGAATGGACTGCAAGGTACATTTTTAGTTTTATTTTAACCTTCAAATAAAGAGTACCTTCAACTGTGATTTACAATTCATTTATATCTTTTTTTTAATTTTACCAAATACAGAGGAAATTTTAGAAACAAAGGACTGCACCTAATAATTAGAAGTGAATAAGTTTTGCTTGAACCCTGTTGCACTATTATTTGTATATCAAACCAATTTGAGTTCATTGAAAGTGTGATGCATACTGGCTACTGAAATGGTTCCTGATTTAATTGATTTTAGCATTCATTAAATGTATAGGCTGGGTTCCAGTGCAGCATTGGAACCACAATTTTATTTACGTCTTCAGCAGATACTGAAAGTCCTTTAGTCCAGAGATGGAAAATACAGTTTGGTGTTGGGGTTTGCTGCATGAAAAAATAGCATTGAGAAATTTAACCATAAGACCAATTCTGCAGATAGATGAAATATGTGCCCCCTCTAGTGGCTGTAAAGAAAGGAATATCCAGAGCAGCCAAATAGCTTGCTCACAACTTTAATGCCAGTAGCTCACAAAGTAGAATTTTTGCTCACAAGACTCCACAGTTTAGAGGGAGCATTGTCTCAGGTGCTCCAATGTTTCTGAAATTTGCTTTGAACCAGTGTTTCCAAAAAGTGTGGACAGGAAGGTGCAGATTTCTGCACCTTCCCATCCACAGCCAGTGCCATTTCCTTTTCCCTTGCAGCTGCCATTTTCCCACTCACTCCTCCTGCTAGTTTTTTAAATCGGTATTGGGTATACTGGGATAATACAATAGCAATTCACCAGCTACTGGTTTCTTTTAAAACCCTACAAAAAGCCCTCTGCTGACTGTGGGGGGCACACATCCTGGAAGGAGACAGCCAGTGTTATCTTTAAGATGGCTGCGACCGCGTGTGCCTGGCCATGCGGTCTACTGGACTCACAGACCTTTGGTTCTAGAACAATAGCCACCGCAGATCCTAGCGAGAACCAATGGGAGCGCTAGGATCCTGAAGAGACCCTATTGTTTTTTTTAACAGTTTATTTAGGTTTCCAATATAAAATAAGATATACATCTTTTACATTTGTATTTCATACATCCTGTCGAGTCTATTACAAAGAGTTGTCTTTTACCCATTTATAGAAATCTGCCCATCGTTCTTTAAACACCATGTCATCTTTCTTTTGCAAGATTACTGTTAGTTTGTCCATTTCTGCGACCTCTATAAGTTTCTCTATTAGTTCCTTTCTTTTAGGAATCTTTTCTTGTTTCCAGTTCTTAGCGATCAAAATTCTAGCCGCCGTGAGCATGTATGTTAGTATATATACATTTTTCCCTTTATATTCATTTGGGATTATATTTAACAAGTAAGTCTCCGGACATAATTTTAAGTCTATATGCAGCATTTCACCAATTAAATTATGTACACATTTCCAATAACTAAATACTTTTTCGCCGTTCCACCACATGTGGATAAATGTTCCTACGTTAGATTTGCATCTCCAACAGTTTTTATTCGATGTTTTATATGCTTTTGCTAACTTTTCTGGAGACTCAAGAGACCCTATTGTTAATGGGGCCATGTATATAGACCTATCACAGGAATCGGGGGTGTGTTGGGTGTGAGTGTGTGCACGAATATAAGCCGGCCTCGCAACACTTAAGTGATCTCTTTTCATTTCGATGTAATCGATAAATGTGAGCTGATTTCACTATGCTACGCCTGGAACGCCACTACTTTTCAGCCAGGAAATGAGCTAAACGTAACCTTGGTACTACAGTCCTTCCAAAAGCAAGGTAGCTTGGACAGTGGAAGAGGAATTGTCAGTCTTCTGGTGCTGGAAAGAGAAAACCGGGTGGGAGGCTGCAAGGAAGTGGTTTTCAACTTTGGCCTGGGAAATTCCTGGTGATTTTTTTTCGGGGGGGGGGTGCCTGGGGAAGGCAGAGTTTGGGGAGAGAGCTCAGTGGAGATGTGATGTCACAGAGCCTGCCCTTCAGTGTTGTCATTTCCTCCAGTGGAGCTGATCTCTGGAAATCAGTTGTAATTCTTGGGAAACTCTGGGCCTCACCTGGAGGTTGGTAACCCTAAAAGGGCCAGGGGAGAAAGTTTCCTTCATACCTCCCTGTGAAGAAGAAGTGTGGCTACTGTTGCTGCTCTGGGAATACAAGAGAGAGCTGGCGAGAACAGGCCTGGGTGGAAGGAGGGCAAGTGGTGGTGGTGGTGGTGGTGGTGCTGAGGCTTGGTTTAGCTCTTCCTTGAGCTGCCAAGCAGTGGCTGCCTAGGCACGGCTCCCAAGCTTGTTGTCCTAGTTCAGGGACCACATTTTTTGTGTTCTGGAGAAGATGCAGGGATCCCAGCTCTCTGCTACAGGATAAACCGTCAGTGTGGACACTGTTGCCACTGCAAATGGCTGTGCAACAGGGAATCACCCCTATCTGGAAGCAGGCTTTGTAAACTTTTTTTAAAAAATTATAGAGTGGTTTGGCATTTTAAAAGACTTTCTTGTCCAAATCAATTAATTTGAAATAACAGGAATTTTGTCTTGGTTGTGACTTCACCAGATTTTTCACCCTTTGTAAAACAAAATGGTCATTTTGCATCCAGGTGAAAACGAATATTGGATTCAAGGATTTAGCCTATTTACAATGCATTCAGGATGGTCAAGATTAAATCTAAAGGAAATAAATTCATGGATCTAGTTCGAAGGTGTACGTGCCTCTTTGAGAAATATACACACTCTGTCTTTGAATACAACTTGCATAGGTAGAGAAGTTGTTGTTGTTCAGTCGCACAGTCGAGTCCGACTCTCTGCGACCCCATGGACCAGATCCTGCCAGGCCCTCCTGTCTTCTGCCGTCCTCTGAAGTTGGCTCAATTTCATGTTCATTGCATCTATGACACTGTCTAACCATCTCATCCTTTGCCGTCCCCGTCTTCTTTGACCTTCAATCTTTCCCACCATCAGGGTCTTCTCCAGTGAGGGCTCCCTTCTCATTTGGTGGCCAAAGTATTTGAGCTTCAGTTTCATTATCTGGCCTTCCAGGGAACAGTCAGAGTTGATTTCTTTTAGGATTGACTGATTTGATCTCCTTGCAGTCCAAGGGACTCTCAAGAGTCTTCTCCAGCATCATAGTTCAAAAGAATCTATTCTTCGGCGCTTGGCCTTCCTTATAGTCCAACTCTCACAGCCATACATGACTACTGGGAATACCATTGCTTTGACCATGCGGACATTTGTTGGCAGGGTGATGTCTCTACTTTTTATCATGCTGTTTAGGTTCTCCATTGCTTTCCTCCCAAGGAGCAGGCGTCTTTTAATTTCATGGCTGCTGTCACAGTCTGCGGTGATCTGGGATCCCAGGAACGTGAAGTCTGTCACTACTTCCACGACTTCCCCTTCTATTTGCCAAGGAGTGATGGGGCCGGATGCCATGATCTTAGTTTTTTTGATGTTGAGCTTCAAGCCCACTTTTGCGCTCTCCTCTTTTACCCTGAATAAGAGGCTCTTTAGGTCCTCTTCACTTTCTGCCATTAGAGTAGTAACGTCTGCATATCTGAGATTGTTGATCTGAGGTTGTAGAGAAGTACAAAATGTTATAAATCTGTAGTGAAATTCAGACTCTATTCCTTTCAACCTATTTACTCTTACAAAGTGGTTAGCTGAGAATTCTCCTGTTGAAGGGTATTCAACAACTTTTGTATAATAGAATTAAATGGCATTTTTACTAGCGCAACCCTTTCTAAGCAGGAAACATTGAGGTAGATACCTTTTTGAGGTTAGTCTG
>NW_015169191.1:345428-354329 GCF_001447785.1 Gekko japonicus | reverse complement strand
GTAATGGGTTTTTAATGAATTATTTTAAAAAATATTATAATGCTAGATTCTGTACCATTACTAGGAGGGAGGATATTGAAAGGATCATTCTTCTTAACAGTAATCAAGGGCAAAACAGTAATGAGATGACAGATGGCACATAATATCTTTCCATTATGCATGTTGTAAGACTTAAAGCTATTGTGGGACTTCTATTCTAATAGAACTACTCCTCAAGTTTAGAGGTACTGTAATGTCTGTTAGATATAGTTGAAAATGTAGGATGGACTTCGGTCCACTTATGATTTGTGGTACAACAGAACAGGATTTCCTGCTACCAACCCTTGTATCTTTTCTACAGTCTCTCTGCTTGTCTCATTGAAAGGTTGTTGCTGTGTTCTATTTTTTAAGGTCAGTGGCTTACCAACTCCAGATATAAGCTGGCAAGTCAATGGAAGAGTAATACGTTCTGATAGTTCCCACAAAATGCTGGTTCGTGAAAATGGTGTGCACTCTTTGATAATCGAGCCTGTCACAGCAAGGGATGCTGGCATCTACACGTGTGTCGCCACCAATCGAGCTGGTCAGAACACATTTAGCTTGGAACTTATTGTTGCAGGTAACATTTCCATTTAGCATTCTTCCACTGTGGTACAGAAAGGTTGATCTGATGCTTTTATGCTACCAGAGGATTATGATGAAGTGGGCGGGGTCCCTCTGCACTGATATTTTGCGCATTATGCCTCAATTGTAGTTTCTTTTTCCTCTCTGGAGCTTTTCATGATTTGCGCATAATCCTTTTATTTTCTCCTGAATATCAATGAGTTCCCTAAGGGACCTGCACAGAGTTTTCAGAAAAAATAATCATCATACCTAACGTCTGTATAGCACTTAAGTGCTCAAAGTGCTTTATTTTTGATTCCTTACAACTTATCTTATAAGCAGGGCTCATATGGAAAAAAACCCCATGTTATGGGTCAGAGGAGGGGCATAAAGGTCTTAACATGGTCACTGTGGGGGTAATGATGGAATGAATTCAGCTGGAAGTCATTATGTTGAACTTTAGTTCAGCCATTGACTGTTTTAACAGTTTTATGCTACAGCACTTCTGAAATCCGGGCAAAGTGTGCTTTCTTGTGAGAAAAATGCCAGCTGAAGACATTAGTGATAGGCAGACAACCACTGTGCATACAGACATCCCATGGTGCTATCAAAAGGTATATGGGATTGAACCCTGACAGATTTTTCACTCAATCTCACTCAATTCCCTTTCTTACTACACCTGCAGTCCCATATGGCTTTTGTCTATGTAGGTCCTAGAATTCCGAGCATAGCCTTTTTGGTGATCAAAGGAAAATCCCAGGTTCCTTATCACCAGTTGAAAAGCTGGTTGGATACAGCCCATGTGTTGTTCAAAAGTATTTGGTGGATAGTGTCCACAATTTGGTAACTTGATCCCCTAAATTCAGTCTAATTTTTTTTTCCAGATTGTTAGAGCAATGAGTGGTCATATCAAGTGACTATGTTTGACTGGGGAATACTTTTAAACAGGGCTATTTGGGGGCAGGAACGCACAGGAACGGAGTTCCGGCTGTCTCCCAAGTTGGCCACACCCAGCAGGAACTCATTAGCATAATAGGCCACACCCAACAGCAGAAACTCATTAGAATTGGCTACAATTAGGGGTATGTGGCCTAACATGCAAAAGCCCTGGTAAAGGTAAAGAGAATAAGAAGTAATAGGTGGGTGTGGCTGGATGACCACACTTCTGGTAACATGGGGGTGTGGCCTAATATGCGAATGAGCTGTGCTGTCAGGGTGTGGCCTAATATGCTAATGAGTTCCCGCTGTTGGGTATGGACTATTATGCTAATGAGTTCCTGCTGGGCTTTTTCTACAAAAAGAGCCCTGCTAAATATTACCCATGAGAAGGAAACCAGGGTGGTGGGGGAAGATGATGTGGTGTGCATGAATAGTGCCAAGAGAAGGAGCTGCCCTTTATATAGGAAATACGTATGTGGTTGGTGCCTGCCCACATGGCTAATCAATTTTAACGTTATTCAAACAATTGGAAAGCTGCTATTGGAAAAGCAGTACCCATGCAGGAAGGGTAATGTTTAAAAGGCTGCTACATAAAGAGAAAACATGTAAGGCAGATTCCCTCCATCCAATGACGGTTGTGAAGAATTTCTCTTGGCCAGTGTGTCTATGAAGTTCCATTAATTCCAACAGAAGTATGCATATTACTGTAGCCAGGGCCTTTTTTGTCGAAAAAGCCCAGCAGGGACTCATTAGCATAATAGGCCATGCCCAACAGCAGAAACTCATTAGCATATTAGGCCACGCCCCATGCCTTCCCTTGGCTTGCAGAGGTTTTGGCTGTAGTGGGCGTGGGTGGCCAACTCTGAAGCCAGCCGGAACTCTGTTCCTGTGCGTTCCTGCCCAAAAATAGCCCTGACTGTAGCAGTAGTCAATGAGACTTTAGGCATGCTTAACTGTAGCTAGACTGTCTCTTTGTAAATCACAACAGCGTTGGGACTGCACTTGTAACAAGCTGCAAATGGAGGGTACTCTCCTTTCCCAAAACAACTATGTGTCACGTGTTCAGAAAGAGCAAGACGAGACAGCAGGAAGAAAGTATGGCATCTTTATAAATAAATATTTGTGATTTCTGCTTTCTTTTTAAAAAAAAAATAGCGAAGGAAGCACACAAGCCACCTGTATTTGTAGAGAAGCTACAAAACACCGGCGTAGCTGAGGGGTATCCTGTGCGACTGGAATGCCGAGTTTCAGGTGTGCCATACCCTCAGATTTTCTGGAAGAAAGAGAATGAGTCTCTAACGTACGACACTGACAGACTAAGGTTAGACTAATTTACTCTCCACTTCTGAACCTCAGTGGGACCTACCAAAACCTCCAAGTTAATACAAGAGTAAAAAGTGTATACAACTGTTTTACAATCTTTATCTCTTTTTTCAGCATGCATCAGGATAACTACGGTTACATTTGCCTGCTTGTTCAGGGAGCTACAAAAGAAGATGCTGGTTGGTACACTGTGTCAGCTAAGAACGAGGCTGGGATTGTGTCCTGCACAGCAAGGCTGGATGTCTATGGTAAGTTGTTGTTTGGGCTGTGTCCTACATTCAGGCAGGGGTCATTCCGTAGAAAAAGAGCTGCAGGAGCTCATTAGCATATGGTATGCTAATGAGCTACTAGGCTATTAGCATAATAGCTCATTAGCATATGCAACGCCCCCTGACATTACCAGAAGTGATGTCAGAAGGGGAAGCAAAAGGGGGGGAAGGCATCTTCAAAAGCCTCTCGTTCCCCAGCCAGCCTGGGTGGGGGGAACGAAAAAACTTTAAACCCCTTCTCACTAGAGTTGGAAAGAGGGAAAGAAAGAAAGAAAGAGAGAGACTAGAGAGAGGGAACGAAAGAAGGAAAGAGAATGAAAGAAGGAAGGAAAGAGGGAATAAAAAGAGAGAAGGAAAGAAGGAAGGAAAGAGGTAAAGAGAAGGAAAGATGAAGGGAAAGGGGAAAAGGAGAGAATGAAAGGAAAGAAAGAAAGAAAGAAAGAAAGAAAGAAAGAAAGAAAGAAAGAAAGAAAGAAAGAAAGAAAGAGAAAGAAAGAAAGAGTGAAGGAAAGAAGAAGGGCAAAGAGATGGTGAGAGGGAGGGAAGCTGTTCCACCCCCCCAATCAAGCCCCCGCTACCCCCATGGATCCCTCACTTACCCGGGGAGGCAATGAGGGGACTTTTTCAGCGCTCCGGCACGGGCACGGGAAGACGGTGGGGGCCTCTTCTGGCCTTCCGTGGGCCACAGTACTTTGGCACAGGCATGGGGAGGCAGCAGGGGGCCTCTTCTGGCCTCCCGCAGACCACAGCGCTCCGGCGCAGCCCCGAGGAGGAGGCGAGGGATCCTCTTCTGGCCTCCCCCAGGCCGCAGCGCTCCAGTGCCAGGCTGAGAAACGCGGCGGTGGTGGGAAGGGGGCGGGGCTTGGTTATGTGACCACCCCTGAGCTCCTCACTCCCAGAGCGCCGCTCCGGTGCGCTCTGGGACCAACCGCCCCCTGCGTTCAGGTGAAGTGGCTACTTCCTCCTTTAGCAACTCACAGTAATGGTTTGCAACTCATGCGGAATTTTGAGTTCTGTTGTTCATGGCTTGTTCCCATGTTTTCAATGGGAGTATCCACATATATTTTCATCAACCGAAAGAGTGTGAGTGAAAGTATGTCTGCTTTGCTTCTAATTTCCCTGGATTCGGAGGTATGCTGTGGAGTTAGCATCAATCGTTTCCAACCTGTTGGAAACAGCCTGCCTGTGAACAATATTCCCACCTGGCCAATTCACACAGTACACTTTTTAGGCATATATCTAAGGTTTCTATAAAATGCAGGGCTTTTTTCTGGGGAAACGAGCCAGAACAAAGTTGTAGAACCTCTTCGACAAAGTTATTTTTAAAATGCTTAAAAGTTCATGAGTTTTCAGTATACAGATTGAAAACTTCATTTCCTTCTTGAGAGTTCTGGCACCTCTTTAAAAAAAAAAAAAAAAAAAGCCCTGATAAAGTATAAGTCATCATAAAAGACCTGTATGAACAAATCTGTGTTTAGAAATCCATCGTATCGGTGCACCGTTCAAGTCCCTGTGAAATAGATCATTGCACACTCATGTTTCTTCTAGTGTAATATGTAGGAAAGCCCACAATATGTGAACTGCTCAAACTGAATGCCATGAATGTTGTTGCTAAGTTTAACACAGAGTCACAAAGATAAGATGAAACAAGTGACTGCTTGGGACATCATGACAAACAGAGGCACTGCCTGGAACAAGCACAGCCCTTTCTCATTGCCATTCCTGTTTCCCTTCCCTCCCTCCATTGGGAACTGACCATCTGGTCAGCTGGAAGACTCCTCTGTGGCTGTTCTCCAGATGTGCCCCATCCTTTTTTTCCAGTAAAGGCAGGGGCATCAAAAACAGCAATCTTTTGAAAGCAGCACAGATGTACTTCTAATCTGAAGTCTTCACTATTTTGTTGCCCCACCCATGAATACTTACTGATTGCCTTATTTACTGACTCATGAAAAGAAGCTGTAATAAAAGGAATTCCTTCAAATAAATTTGGAGATTTCCCCTTCCCAAAACTGTCCTCCAAGAAGTTTCAGTGTTAAATACAAGTCAGATGAATGTACTATTGGCTACCTTCCAATTCAGTAAAGGCTGCAACAGAAGCTTCTAGTGATGGGAAACAGAGGGAGTTTGGGAGAAGCAAAGGAACTTCTTCAAATTTCTACACTCAATTTAATTTATCAACATTTTAAAAAACTATTGTTTTCACTGATCTGGTAAGTTGCTTTGAAAAATACATATTTTTGAAGTGGCCATAACTTGGCAAAAATCAGGAGTAGAGTTGTTGATTTTTCCTAGAGGAAAGGGTTGTGTGTTCAGCCCTTATATTTGAAAACACACAGAGAGATATAAAAGGGGGAAATAAAGAACAGAGGAATTAAACAGCCATAAAATGCAAGCAGTACAATTTAGTAGGGATGAGCACAAACCGGCTGACAAGCCAAAATTCAGCACAAACACAAGTTGATTCAGAGCCCCCAAGCCAATGTTCAGGGAAGGCAGTTTCCCTGAACATTTGCCAGACTTTTGTCCAGTTTGGCTGTTCGGGGCCTTTGGCTTGTTTCATGGGCTGGTTTGGGGGCCACTCCGAACCCTGAACCAAACCAGATTTTTTGGGTTCATGGCCATCCTTTCAATTTAGTACTACAGTTACCATTCACAACAGCTATAATGGTGTCAATTTAAGCCCTGGTTAATGCAATTAAACCTACTGTTAAATTCTGATTCAGCAATTGTGTATGCTACAATGTGTGTGTTAGTCTTTGAGGTACTACAAAACTCCTTTGTGTTTAAAAGAGGAGTGTAGTTGCAACATGGATTAAAACAATTTTACCATGGATTTGTGATCCCTTGTGATAAGTACTATATATTTAATGTAAGGGAACTTAAAACAAAACTATAGGGAACCATAGGTTATTTTTCCATGAACCCACTGTTCAGGAACTAAGTGGGGGTAGGACAAAATTGTACATTGCTTGGGGTGGCAAAATACCTTGAGCCAGCCACTAGCCCAGTAAACATAAAGAGGAAAAATTGATTACTTGAGTCCGTAAATTCCTGCTCTCAATCCAGCTCTCATTGTTTGTGTGGTGCGTAGACAGTGGCCTCAAACTGAGATGTACATCCCTTTTACATTTCACCCTTCACCTAGATGTGATATAAATGCACAGCTAGATGCATGTCATGTTTACATCATCTGCATTCACAGGCCTACTTTACAGGTCAGGATGACTCTATTTTAAAAGGATTGTTTTGTGTACCAAAATGGTAGTTTCAGCTGCAGAAATGTTGTAGTGCTTGTGACACAGTAACAAACTTTCTCTTTCTATAGCTCAGTGGCAACAACAGTCCCAGAACACCAAGCCAAAGAAGGTGCGTCCCTCAGCTAGTCGATATGCCGCACTTTCTGACCAAGGACTAGACATCAAAGCAGCGTTTCAGCCAGAAGCAAACCCAGTTCATCTGACACTGCAGTCTGGACTGGTAGAAAGCGACGATCTGTAAACCTTAGCTGTCGGGTCTACCAATTTCTTTCAAAGTGAAACACTGAAAGCCATTGTCTTGACCAATGATAATTTATGCCACTTTATGCGAAAGGTAGACACCTTTAAGTGCAAAGGATAAAGAACACAACACCATGGCCACATCTTTCTTGATCATTGTACCAAATTGGAGTAGGTAGCAATCATGAAATAGATGTGTACACTCCACACACACAGATGCGCACATATACCACCTTCACAGTCATTTTTGTTACTATGTGGGAAGTACTATTTTGAACAATTCTATTCACAAATGCTGAACTTAATGAGATTTTTCAAAATTGCATATACTGCAGACCTTATCACCAAGTGCCTTTTATGAGTTATAGGTGCTATAAACACATAATGCTCTTTGGGCCACAACACAACTGCAAATGTATCAGCGATGTATTCTGATGTGCAATATGGAAGGGATAAAACAAGACATGGGGAGGAAGATAGAGTGAAATTAAATTCTAGTATCTGCAAACGGCTTTCTGTCTCAAATTAGAAAGAAACTTGCCTTAAATGTACTTAGTATGGGCAAGGAAGCTTCACACCAGATAGCTTAATGTGACTTTAGCCAACAGACTAACTGGTTAAGTTATAAATGTACTGCCAGGCTAATTCAGTAATAAAACACAGACCTTATGATGGAATTGTTTTACAGTGTTACATTTGTTAAAGTGGAATAGGGCAACAGGCCAGACTTTTCTCAGAAGATGAAAACGTTGTTGTTCATGTCTCTGAAATTCCATGGTTATCTGAATGCTAGGATTTTTTTTTATGCTAGACATTTGATTGACAGATTGTCTTTATGACAGAGGAGAGGATAATTAGGAGTAGAAGAGTAAGTGTGGGAAAGGAATGAGTTTGCAATAAGAGTTTATACGATAAGCACACACCACAGAGAATAATTAGAGATGGGAAAATGGAATGAAGAATGATGGTAAGTAAAATGGTGTTACATTTTAAACACTGCATGCATGATGTACTAGAAATTACACTTTTGTGTTCTTATCTAGTGCAGTAAGACACAGCAACCCTGCCTATGGCTCAAATCTTGTAAAGAAGGCAAAAATTGTTGAAATTCCAGACTGTAGACTATGTCATCTAACTGGACTATTGCATTGAATAATTTGGATTCAAAAACAACTAAATTTAGTTGGGAGGAAGTAGAAGAACAATTGGGTCTGGTGTGGGGGGGAAGGTTTTGATGGTACAAGAGTACTTTACTATAAAAGGAAAACACTGTATTCCTTTATATGAAGCACGGTTATAGTACTTTATTTATAATAAAATGTTGAAATCTTTATCTCAGCTCAGTTACTCAAGCGCAGTACTTTTTTTAAAAAAAAGTTTTGTATTATGTACCACATCATATATTTTGCGTTACTGCTATACATGTATTGCTTTGCACCGTGTTGTACACAAGTACACAAACCAGGTTTTTAGCAGCTAGCAAGTTTAACACAAAAGGTAGTTCTTCTATACAAACTGATGCAAGTGGTTATGACCGCACCTACGGGCATTTCTTCAATGTCTGTACTGTCATAAACCGTCTGTCATATGATCCATTCTGCTGTCACCTCCTAACCAAGCTTAATGAATTTCTTCTCAAATGCTCCTTGCTAATCTACTATTTGTTTAGCTTCACTAGTAGCATTTTGCTTCTTTTTATTTGTATTTATATAAAATATACAATCATTATTACTTTGGATTGTTGTGCTGATATCATGTGGGTTTAACATCAATAAATATTACACAAACAAATCATTTGTGTCTTTCTTGGGAAAAGACAGTTTAATAGGCTTCAAAAAAGCAACAAAAATTAAGGTTGGACTCATAAATATATTTATTTTAAAGTAAGCCCTGTTAAAATTAGCGGGACTGACTTATACATACTTAGGATTCCATTGCTGTACGACAATGACAAAAGTACATGGAAGTACATCTATGAAAACATTTCTCTTGACGAATCAGCCACGTTCCATAGTAACTGAATCATGGTGAGTCATGTTGACCACACAGGATTGTAGCGCAGACTACATATTTAGCAGCCTGTGAAGGCCCAGAGAAAGAAAAATAGGTATCTTGACAAATACAGTGAAAAAGCTCATGGTGACCTCTCCAGGTATTTCCATTCACTCACCCTTAACATGAGCAAAAAGTTGCAACTTAGCTGTTGTTTGCCATAGGGCTGCTTCAAGACCATATTTGTGCATATGACAGAAGAAATGCCGAGTCCATGCCCACTTTGAACACATGCTAGA
>NW_015169191.1:343800-345395 GCF_001447785.1 Gekko japonicus | reverse complement strand
GTTTTTTCTACTAATGAAAGAGGAGCAGGGATAAGCCTACTCCAGAGCTGTTACCAGTTGGCCCCCTCATTCCATGTTTTTAATATTACTAACCCTGGACAAAAGCTTACTCTAGGAGACTGTCATGGGGAAAAGTTTGTTAAGGAGTTTAACAACAAGCTAATTTAACAACAAGCTAATTTAATCGTAACGTGCTAAATCCTAAATATTTGAGGTCTCCATGAACAGGCAGAGCTATCAAAAATAGTACTAAAAACACTGAAATTTATACCCTTGCTGTCACTTACAGAGGCATAAATCAATACGTATTTGGCCTTCAAGACACAGCAGTAATTAGTGATTTTTTTTACAATCTGAAAACACCTAGTTTAAACAGAAATCAACAATGATTAGGTATCTTACAAACTGGTTCTATGAGCCAGCCTGCTGTAGTACTTAAGAGTATCGAATTAGGATCTGGGAGATCCAGGGTTGAATCCCTACTCTGCCAGTTTGGTGTAGTGGTTTAAGTGTGTGGACTCTAAGAGAACTGGGCTTGATCCCCCACTCCTCCCCTTGCAGCTGCTGAATGACCTTGGGCAAGCCACAGTTCTGTCAGAGTTGTTCTCTCAAGGACAGTTCTGGAAAGAACTCTCAGCCCCACCTACCTCACAGGGTGTCTGTTGTGAGGAGGGGGAGGGAAAGGAATTTGTAAGCCACTCTGCGAGTGAAGAGTGGGGTATAGGAGTTAGGGCCCAAGTCTCCTGAAGAGTGGGGTATAAATCCTTTTCTTCTGCCATGGAAGCTTGCTGAGTGACTTGGGGCCAGTCACAAACTGTCAGGCTAACCTACCTCGTAGGGTTGTTGTGAGGATAAAAATGAAGAAAAGGAGAACAGTGTGGGTTGCTTTGGGTCCCCACTGGGGAGAAAGCACAGTATAAATTAAATAAACTTCGGGGCAGGAGCACATCTTGAGGTGGCCAATACTTGAGAACCAGAGCTACTGTTCCTTTAATGGGGGGGGGGGTTTACAAATGCAAGTGGGACAGAACAAGATACCCTAAAACCTCACCTTCTGGCTCTATTCATCCTGCTCCAGCTTGAAGTTTCCATGTATATCTTCTCACACACTTGAAATAAGAATTATGCCTATACATAGGCACTGCATATCCAACCATTCAAAAGGCCCATTCTAATGTTGGGGTTCTGTGTGCGCGCACACATAGGCAGAAACTATGGGGAGGCCTCAGGGCTGCCCCCCTGAAATTTTCCAGGAAGGACTGAGCCTCCCCCTGGGCAACCAGTGCCAGGCAATACTGAGTTCAACTTTCCTGCACTCCAGCTCCAAGAGCAGCTTGCTCTGTGCTGCTTCCTCCTCGCTTCTAACATCACAGCTTTCCCCCCAGCCTCTCCTGTTTCCTGCTTGGGACAGGAGAGAAAGAAAGTCTTCCTTTGATTGGTTGAGGGCTACTCCCCGTCCTCCTCTGGGGAGGGAGGGGGAGGAGGGGGAGGGAAAAAGCCAGAGAGAGACAAAAAAAAATGGAGTCCAGTAGCTATTTTAAGAAGACTAGCAACATTTTCTTCCAGGTATAAGCTTTTGTTTGCTTGCAGACTTG